>NC_142928.1:189622511-189647511 GCF_046866305.1 Octopus bimaculoides | reverse complement strand
ACAATCGAAAAGGAGAAGTAAATGTATGAACTGAATAAACTGAACGGAAGTACACCAAGAATAGTCTTGGCGATGGTCGATATCTTGTTCTGTCACGTTGACTGGAAATGGTAGTTTAGCTTAAACGCAAACGTATGTATGTGTGCGCGAGCGTATGCTGTGTGTGTGTGTGTGTGCGAGAGAGAGAAAGAGAGAGAGAGAGAGAGAGAGAGAGAGAGAGAGAGAAAGAGAGAGAGAGAGAAAGAGAGAGAGAGAAAGAAAGAGAGAGAGAGAGAGAGGGAGAGGGAGAGAGAGTTCTATGATGTGCTTCACTGTGAACTAGCTGATCTACTTGACTTTTACGATCTATCGTTTTAGTTTAAGATAAAGAAAATAATATAAACAACTTGAAAAAAAAAAAACAAAACAAAACCCAGAAACTTGTGACAGATTTACGTTTTCAAAATGGAAAGTAATGGTTTAATGTAATTGCTATGACAACGTAGTTTTCAATTTAACTTGTACCAATTTTTAGCTGAAGGGAACTATCCAAATTGTTAAAACTCACCCCACCACTCTCTCTCTTTCTTTCCTTAACCAAGTTCCAAGCCTACGTAACGAGCGGAGGTTTTGAACGCGTTGAACGGACTATTTAGGAAAAGATGTTTTCCATTTTAAATACGGAGTCATGCTGTGAAGTGCCTTGAAGTTACTATGACTATCAGAAATCAAACTTATTAAATATATTCTAAAATATGAAAATTATGTGCGTATCCTAATTAACTTTTCTAGTGCAATGCTAACACAGCACGACTATTTTGCTAATTACGTTCATTTCAGATTTGAAATAAACTACGCCCGTGGAAGAGACAGTACTGTTTGTATTTCGAATAAAGCATTTCAATACTTTATGTAGATATTTTACTGTATTAGGAGTCATTTAATTTTATGCTGAATTCCTTTACAAGTAGATTTTCATTTGGGTTTAACCGTATCACAGCTTTAATGAAATAATTAGAAAAGTTTCCTGACTAAAATAAGATACTTAAAAATAAATTTTATTGCGTGTAGTCGTTTCTGAAAATGCACTGTGATCAATTTTAGTTATTTATTTTAAATATATGGAACCAAGGGAGAAGCTAATGAAATTAGTTGTTAGCAACAATAATGTGAATTAGGAATGGACAGTAATTGTTATGAAAATATTCGTTTACCTATGGGATATATTACATACATATAAATTGTACATATTTTAACCTAAATAGGACAATACATTTTCTTTAATGGCTTGGACGAGAAAACTGTAGATAAAGAAATTAAACAGCTAGCTAATAAGTAAATGAAGAGAATATGGAAAAATACTCGTGACGATTCAAAATCCGAATTGATGCAGTAGAGTCAATTAAGGCAGAGTAACTAGGAGAACGGTAAAGTGGATTTGGTGTCTCGATTGAGAAGAGAAATAGGGGAAGTAGGAGTATGAGCAAGGAGATTTGTAGTGAACAGAGATGGAAAGGTAGATATTGACAGTCTTATCTCAACTGACTCAACACATAAAACTGTGTAAGTCAGTAAGCTTGAGACAATCAGTTATGGAGGTCTCGTTGAGAACGGCATCCAGAGATCTAAAGGATATATGTAGCTATACTATAAAGGAATATGTAGCTATACTATAAAGGAATATGTAGCTATACTACAACTCTGTTGCATATAGCCAATATTGTTATTCAGAGCGTTTAAGGGTTTGAAACCTTATTGAAAAGTTGTTAGAAATAGCAGGATATTATTTTGTGCTCACGTTGGTCCTTAGATTATTTTATGAGATTTAGATTATGTTCTAGCAACGAAGAGATGTTTTGAATTCTGGAAGTATTCCAAAGTACTTGTTAGAAATTTGTTCCTGACCACAAGATATTTAACTATCTAAAGATTTCATTGTTTACTACATGAAACAAAAAAAGAAAAAGAAAAAAACAAAGAGAATTAAATAAGAGGTGTGTTTTCACAAGATTAAGAATTAAATGGGATCTTTTTTAAAACGGGGGCCACATTTTTCATTAATGTTTTACTTAGTGTTTTTGGTACCGAAAGACTTTCAAACTTCGTATACTTATCTATTTTGCGTTATAGAACAGAAAAATATTTTTGTATTCGAATTTATTTCATGTAAAAAATTGTCTTATTTCGATAATTTCAACCAAACAGTTGTTTACATTTACTCCTTGGCTGATTAAGCGATGTAAAGCGTATTTAATCTCCATACCTTCGTTTTATTTGCTTTTTTCATTTTAAATTTGCTTTAACCCTAACCCTAGGGTTAGGGTTAGGGTTAATTGTTTCAGAATCGTTTGTTTATGTAGTCGGCACTTAATGTATATCGGCTGAATGGACGTCAGTGATTGGTTGAAATTACAGAAATACGACAACTTTAACATGGAATAATTTATGGATTTCTTTTTTTTTTTAAGAAGACTAAGAGAAAAAGATGTTTTATATGACACATTCTACCAGTGTTCCAAGTTTCAAAGTGTTTCGTTAATGAAAAATGTGGCCCCCGTTTTAAAAAAGATCCATTAAATGTTTGCTTTTGTAGCAACGATAGCTTAGGTTGTTTAAAGTATTCATCAAGCGATGGTTTGATATCCAAATTTCACCTTGGGAAATTATGCATAGATAACACGTTTAGTATTATATTTCGAGTGATCATTTGCATAGATGGAGCAAGTACAACACCCTGAGGTAGACAGTTTCAAAATGTTCGTGTGCAGCTCTTGATATTCAGCCCCAAAGAAAAGAAACGTCTGTTTTCTATTACAACACCGATAAATTATTTAAGATCCAAGTTATTTGGTAAATTTTATATATTTTTGACAATAAATGGTGATTATTCAGACCGTAAGCCGCAGTGATATAAGGTATTTTCCTGGATGTCCCTTTGTTCAACCTCAATTTCTGTATAGATTGAGATTTTTAATAATTCTTTCTAATTTTGGCAACAAGGCCAGTAACTTTGAGGGGTTGAGGCAAATCTATTACATTGACCTCGGTACTTGGCTGGTATTTTATCATATCGACCCTGGAAGGATGAAAGATATAGTTAACCTACAGGTGTTTGAACTCATAACGTAAAGAGAAGAAAGAAATGCCGCTAAGCATTTTGTCAGATGTTAACAATACAACTAATGTGCTTCTATGCCTTAACCACTAATCATAATCAACACAACTTATATAAAACATATGCGTGGTATTTTAGATTGTCACAAGAATTAATTTATTTCGATATTTGAAGGTTTCATAATTTTTTTTTTACATCTTATAAACGCATTTCACTTCAGAATGCTTTAGAAGTGTCATTAAATTCACCCATTCATTCAGAAGCCTGAGCATTTAACTTTCAGATGCGTGAGATATTTCAGTATACAAATGATTGATTGTCATGCCATTTCAATACAGTTATTGGCAAAAGTAGATTCACTTTTAAATTCATTCGCAGCAAATTTGCTGTTGTATTTAAATCGGTAATCCAATGATCCAAGCTCAGCCATTATCTCAGAAACATCTATAATTGTCATAAACATTTCACATTTAATTTCAATGAATAACATTGAATAAGTATCGTGAAATTAAATCAATAAATTCAACGATGACATCTTCAAATGTAGCCTACTCTTATTTGTAAGTTAATATTCTACTTATATACAGATTTGAACGCAGAATCCTATCTTATGTGAAAGGTCAATATATTTTTAATCTGAGTACTTCACTATTATAAATATAAGTTTTATCTTTTGTAAACTACGATGGTAAGCAAATTAACCCGTCAATATGAGAAAGTCTACAGCAGGCAGTTAACACCCATCTGGTAGTCTTCGGAATTCTTGTTATCAAAATCTTTAATACATGTAATTAACAAGAGGAAACTAACATGCTATAATAACGTAAGAAATGTAGGAGTCGATGTCGACAGGAAAGATACATGATATAGTTAACACTTAAATGTTTAAAAATAAACAAGAAGAAAAAAATGGTTAATTAAAGAAATATATTTAGGGTGTGCAGCAGACAAGTCTGTAACGAATCATTTGTTGTTGCTTACCTCAGGGCAGCCCGGACTGAGAAAACATTCGATGGAACACTTTCCAACCGTGACCATATAAGCAGACAATTTTATTTACAAGCATAATATATGTAGGACTACATCATTCATATATCCTTCCTTTTCTAAGCTGGTAGGTTGTAAGTTAAAGCAGATGCAACCTCTATTTCTAGCTGATCGAGCTAGATGCTTCTTTGTTGAATCGTTATATATAGTTTATTTTACTTCTCCACTGTCAAGTAAGTCCAACGTTTCGGACAGTTGTCCTTAGGGAGAGGAGTTGGGGTGTATGGAAAATATTTAATAAATAGTCTATAAAGATTGCTCGAAATGTTTCAAGCAAAATGAACAGAAATACAGCTTAGTTGGAAAAAAATATTTTAATATCAGTGTGTTTGAACAACTTTCCAGTATTCAATTCCAGCTGGATAATACCTCCCTCCTGATGGTGGTCATATAACGAAATTTAATTTATTCTTCTCTAAATTGAAAATGAGAAAATACAGCCAAATACTTGAAGCAACTCGCTTCAGACATCAAGACATTTTTTAGAAGCCTAAAACGAAATCTATGATCATTTAGAATATTCGTGAGTTTACTTATTTTAAAACAGTTTGCAAGTTACTAAGTGTTTGAATTGCTTCGATTCCTTCCGTGACTGATAGACTCTGCTTAACAGTAACCATTGCAGAGTAAAATACAAATTGCTTAGTACAGTTACGCAAAGAAGTCATATTTACTTCTCGGTTACTTCTTATTTGTACTATTCTTGTAAAACTGGATTTCAATTCAAGATTTACACGCATCATTGACATTATGTGTATCACTGAACCAAACTTGATGTGCAAAGCGCATTGTTAATCATCTTGGAAAAGAGACTCGAAATGAATTTTATTTTGATGATTAAAAATTATTCTGCTCCTCGTATCATTATTAGATGCCGTTCTTTATGAATAAAGAAAATACAATGAACTCACTGCTATCAGACAATGATTCCCAATCATAAACGTAAAGATCCGTTTAATAGAAAATCAGTTTTTAATTACAAAATAAAATATTTCAGAAGGAAATAATATGGGTAAACATATTTGAAGCTATAATAACCACACGTGCATCCAATTTGCTAAATCTTATTTGAGGGTATTGATTAGACGTCAGTGACAAGTATATCAAGTTTATATGCTCATAACTCTTAATGGCCAGCTATTAAATAATGGATCTTATGTATGTAGAGGTGAGAGGGACAGCAGATTTATATTTTTATCTATCTATCTATCTATATTATTGACCAAAGATAGAAGAAATAACAAACCAATTTATGCTTCCAGCTTTTAAACGGAAACTTCAACTCAATATTTGCTTTATTTGTACATAATATAATACGCAGAGAAAACGCAACGAAGACAACCAATCACTGACTTGATAACATTATACTGATGAAATGAATTCTGTACGTGTATATTATATATGTGTGTGTGTGTGTGTGTGTGTGTGTGTGTGTGTGTGTGTGTGTGTGTTTAGTCGAGTGAATCGACCCCAGTACATTATTCAAAGCCTGGGTACTTACACGACCGATCACTTTTGCCGGACTTCTAAGTTACTGGGACGGAAACAATCCAATAACGATTGTCAAGCGGGGGGTGGAGGGTGGACAAAAACAAACGCAGACACACACACACACACGCAGACACACACACACACACACACACACACACACACACACACACACACACGTAAACACATACAGAAGTTGGACAAAATAATGGAAACACCTAGCATCATAATTTTGAAATATCTATAAAACTGTCAAAAGCTTGTTTATTTTTATGTTTTTTGATTTATTATTAGAGTTGCTTAGTATGCTTTGCTAAAATTGCCTGTTTCTTTTCAGATATCACCAGAAAGAGGGAATTAAAATTCATTAAAATGATAGATCTATCGGACTTTTAAAGAGGTCAAATTGTTGGTGCTCGGATGGCAGGCGCTAGCGTAACGAAAACAGCCGAAATGTTTGGTGTATCAAGAAGTACTGTTTGGAAAGTAATGATAGCCTTTGAGAAAGAAGGAAAAACCTCCTCGTCGAAACAAAACTCCAGAAGAAAACCAAAACTTTCAGATAGGGAGCGTCGGACTCTTACGCGAATTTTTAGAAAGGATCACGAAAGTACAGTATCCAAAATTACTGCAAAGCTTAATGACCACATCGAGAACCCAGTCCCTACAAAACTGTCCGCTGGGAGCTGCACAAAGCCGGATTTCACGGGAGGGCTGCAATCAGAAAACCACTACTTTCAAAAACAAACGTTGCAAAGTGTTTAGAGTAGAGTAAAAACCTACAGAATTGGTCCCTAGAGCAGTAGAAGAATGTTATTTTCTCGGACGAGCCATCCTTTACCTTATTTCCGACCAGCGGACGAGTATACGTGTGGGGACAGCCAAAAGAAGCATTTGACCCAGACTGCCTTCTTCCAACTGTTAAACATATATATATACGCGCGCGCGCGTGCGTGCGTGCGTGCGTGCGTGCGTGCGTGCGTGCGTGCGTGCGTGCGTGCGTGCGTGCGTGCGTGCGTGCGTGCGTGCGTGCGTGTGTGTGTGTGCGTGTAAGGTATCGGCATTTCAAGCATGCTGGAGAAGGTTGTTTTCACCCGATCTCCCTTGATATAATTATATATAGACATTATTACTAATTTAATGTATTAATTGCCCAGGAAGCTTTATAGCATGCTGACTACCTGATAAAAATCATTAATGTGACTTTTTATTCTTATATTCTTTTATATGTATCTATAGAGGTACTACTGTATTGAATGAATATGAGAAACACAGGAGATAAAGTACGATTTATTCGAGTTGTTCGAAAAACGAAGTTCTACTGTGTGCGTGTGTGTGTATGTGTATATATATATATATATATATATATATATATATATATATATATATAAATTGTAAATCCAAAAGAAAAAAATAACAACAAAACTACAAAGGATTCCGCGGTACACGTGTTTCAAGCTCTACATGTGTATAATATAATATAACATAATATAATATAACATAATATAATATGTGTATAATCTACAATGTAAAGCTATCTTCAGCCGCAAAATTATATCTCTCCCAGGAAATTATACCATCTCGACGTTGAAGTAAGAAGAAATGTGTGATGTAAGAGTTGAAGATCCTTTCGGTATTTTGTATAGTACTATATCTGTTATAATTCTCCACCCGGACATAATCTCTCCGGTCCTTCGAAAACCTTCCATACCTTGCGACAATTCAGTGTGTAGTGTTAAGTTGGTGGTTACGAACAATACAATACCATAAAAAGACATACACAGGATCTTTTTTAAAACGGGGGCCACATTTTTCATTAATGTTTTACGTAGTGTTTTTGGTACCGAAAGACTTTTAAACTTCGTATACTTATCTATTTTGTGTTATAGAACAGAAAAATATTTTTGTATTCGAATTTATTTCATGTAAAAAATTGTCTTATTTCGATAATTTCAACCAATCACTGACGTCCATTCAGTCGATATACATTAAGTGCCGACTACATAAACAAACGATTCTTCGTTTTATTTGCTTTTTTCATTTTAAATTTGCTTTAACCCTAACCCTAACCCTAGGGTTAGGGTTAGAGTTAGGATTAATTGTTTCAGAATCGTTTGTTTATGTAATCGGCACTTAATGTATATCGGCTGAATGGACGTCAGTGATTGGTTGAAATTACAGAAATACGACAACTTTAACATGGAATAAGTTATGGATTTCTTTTTTTTTAAAGAAGACTACGAGAAAAAGATGTTTTATATGACACATTCTACCAGTGTTCCAAGTTTCAAAGTGTTTCGTTAATGAAAAATGTGGCCCCCGTTTTAAAAAAGATCCCATACACAGATATTCATGTAAAAAAGTAAGAATAAACTTAAAATAAAAATAAAACTTAAAATAAAATAAAATAAAAAATAAAAATTAAAAAATAAATAAAATAAAAAATAAAATATAAAAAATAAATAATAAAAAAATTAAAAAAATAATAAATAAAGGGAATCAAGTAAGCTACATCTAAGCTATTTCGATGGGTTGGTGAAGGGTGGTGAGGAACAATCTGAATGTAGAAGAAGATAAAGTGATAAATAGAATAGATACAGAGATCTTAAAGGTCGTAAGGGATAGATATGTATGAGCTGTGTCTGCCTATCTCAGTGGTGGGTCGTAAATAAGAAGTGTCATGCCAGAATAGACTTGGAACATGAAACATGATATTCTTGTGGTGAGTGGTCAGTGGTCAACCTAAGCGAATTACAACTTAGGTGTACTAACCTATCTACATATCCTTATCTAGATGAAGAAGGGTGAAGGAAGTGGAACGGGTAATTAAACATAGAAGACCTTAAAGAATTCATCAATAAACATGTCAACAAGAAAAGCGAAATACGTTATAAGGGGGGCGGTTCGGTTTGGACGTTAAAAGGCAAAATTCAAAATACAGAGTAATATAGTATACTAGTGAAAGGAAATATTAGCACCCACAATTAATAATGTAATGACTAAGAAATAAACAATAAAATAAGAACTGAAAAATATTAAAGAATATTAAAACTGATAAGAATAAAAATAAAAATAAAAATAAGAGATAAAATGTAAAAAATTAAAAACCTCAATATGAAAAAAATATAAAGGATAATGATAAATTGGTCAAAATATAACCGATAAAACATAAAACATACGACATAAGAAATACAAAGAAATTAACAATAAAAGAATTAAAATTAAAACATAACGACACCGGAAGCAAAAGGTTATAAAATAAATGTAAAAGTATAAAGTGAAGTATATATATAAACAAAATATATATATAAAAAAATATATGAAAATAACGTGAAAATAGAAATAAAAAGTATAAAAATAAAAATAAAAATAAAAATAAATATAAATAATAATAATAATAAAAATAAAAATAAAAATAAAAATAAAAATAAAAATAAAATTAAAAATAAAAATAAAAATAAAAATAAAAATAAAAATAAAAATAAAAATAAAAATAATAAAAGTAAAAATATAAGTAAAAAACACAACTTATAAGTGATACACTCACACACACATACATTTTCCGAAAACTATAGTATCAAATATCCATCACGGCTGATTTTATCAATCGGTTTCGCGTAAAGAATACAATGGAGTGTTAGGAAATATTCCGGATCTTTTTTAAAACGGGGGCCACATTTTTCATTAACGAAACACTTTGAAACTTGGAACACTGGTAGAATGTGTCATATAAAACATCTTTTTCTCTTAGTCTTCTTAAAAAAAAAGAAATCCATAACTTATTCCATGTTAAAGTTGTCGTATTTCTGTAATTTCAACCAATCACTGACGTCCATTCAGCCGATATACATTAAGTGCCGACTACATAAACAAACGATTCTGAAACAATTAACCCTAACCCTAACTCTAACCCTAACCCTAACCCTAGGGTTAGAGTTAGGGTTAGGGTTAAAGCAAATTTAAAATGAAAAAAGCAAATAAAACGAAGAATCGTTTGTTTATGTAGTCGGCACTTAATGTATATCGACTGAATGGACGTCAGTGATTGGTTGAAATTATCGAAATAAGACAATTTTTTACATGAAATAAATTCGAATACAAAAATATTTTTCTGTTCTATAACACAAAATAGATAAGTATACGAAGTTTGAAAGTCTTTCGGTACCAAAAGCACTACGTAAAACATTAATGAAAAATGTGGCCCCCGTTTTAAAAAAGATCCAATAATCCGATTATATAACTCCACACTCATCAGAGTTAGCCGATATGGAAGGGAATATGGCCACTGCTATATATATATATATATATATATATATATATATATATATATATATGTATATATATGAAAAATGCCTGAAATTGTTATTCAAGATGATGTTTTCTGTCTTTAACTTTTGATGTCCATTTTTTGCATTCTTTCACATTTCAGTATTCAGATGCTTTATTTTAGAGTAAAATTTTAAATAATAATTTACATACGAAAGAAATAAACCAACGGAAGGACAATGAAAATATGAGTAAGTGTTATAAATAGTGACTGCAGCATACACTGAATTAATGCTGATTCAAAACAAGGAATTTTTCTGTCTGTTTAGCTTGAAACATTATTTGTCATAGAAGAACAATTAGCTATGTATGCTCCTCTGCTAGAAAATATATTTGTTTTGTGACATAAACACAGTAAGGATGCTTAAAATACGCTAAAGCAATCCACTTCTAGATCAGTATTTGCATATAATTTAATCAATGCATCACTCGTTTGAAGTTAATTGTGTGGATTTCACGACAACGAATAACTGTTATTGGCTTTAATTCCCCAGTGAATTTGTAAGTATTTGCTTTTCCACTTGTTTCAGTCAGACCATGCTGGGGCACCGCATTGAAAGGTTTTGGTCGATCAAAATCAACCTCATTACCTAAATAATCTTCAAAACATTGATACTTATTTTATCGTTTTTTGTTGTTGCTGAATTGCTGAATTACGGGAATGTAACAAACTAAAACTGGTTCTCTTTCCCCCTCTCTCTCTCTCTCTCTCACACACACACGATTTCTGCAGTATTCGTCCGTCTACTACATTTACTGGCAAGTTATTAGTCAGACGGAGCCATAACAGAAGACACTTCACAAGTGCTGTGCCGTGCGACTGAACCCCATGGTTGAGAATTTACCTTTCAAATCACACAGCCATGCTATGTTAAAAATTGTGGGAAACATCAACTTCATTTGGCGAACCTACACAAGTGTGATTCTATCTGACTGTTTTCTTCAACATCCTGGAAAATGGATATTTAATAATGAAATTTTCTACAAATACGCTTCAGATGGTATAGATTCCAATTATATCGGAATTTGTTGTAAAAAGTGTTCTGCCGGCGGCGAGAGGTGTTTCTAAAAATTCATTCGAGTTGGCTTTGTTTCTTCATAACTTTTGGAAAAATAGGTATTTTTTAATGAAATTTTCTACAAATACCTTTCAGAGTGTATAGATTACGATTATAGCAGAATTTGATGTCAAAAGGAAGTTGGTGAGCATGGTCACACACATCACAATTTTTGACAAAATTTCAAGTTTCATTCTGTAGATATATGTGATTATAAGCGAATGTGTGTGCGTGTGTGTGTGTGTGTGTGTGTGTGTGTGTGTGTGTGTGTGTGTGTGTGTGTGTGTGTGTAAGCCACCATTTTACTCATAGTAAATTCGGATATGATCGTGATGTACACACTCTGATAGGTATTTACAGAAAATTTCATTAAAAAAATTAATTTTTCTGAAAATTACGAGAAAACAAATCCGACTCATGTGAATTTTCCGAAACTCTTCTCCCCACCCACGGGAAATGTTTCCACAACAAATTCCCATATATTCAGAATCTACACAATCTGAAGTGTATTTGTAGAAAATTTTATTTAAAAATATCCATTTTTCTGGAAGTTATGAAGAAACATAACATTTGGTGGGGAGGGGCACATTTGTGTACTTATTGCTCTTCATTTTATGAAATTATGATCATGGAACATTGAAATTGTTATATATTGGGAGAAGAAAAACATAAATCCTTATAAATCTGACGTAATTCCGCAACAGGCTGTCTGATAACTAATATACACATCACAAACATTTTTCATGGATGCATTATTACCTATATAATACATTTTCAATATCTCATTAAGAAAGCACTGAAAATTCTTCGTAGCACGTGATAGAAGTGAAGCCAGTAAGTGGAACGAGCCAACTTCACATATCCGGTGTCTATAATAGGCACGTAACTAAGTTAGCAAAAAAAAAAATAATAATAATAATAAAGGAAATTATACAGCGTATATTACTTTGTTAGTCATCCATTTTGCCTGAAACAGTTACAGACACAGTGAAAAGACTTAAAAAGCGAAGATGTTATGTTGCTTAACCTCAGTAATTATAGAAGAGGTGGTTGTAAATAATTACAATAGAAACATCATATTGTCAAATATCTTGAGCATTGAATGTACATTGTTGAATAGGATTCGCGCATGTTTTGCTTTCATTATCTGATACAATTAACAAGAGATTTTAGATAAAGACAAAACTTGAGCGCAAGTATTCAAATAGTCTGCTAGGAGCTCACTAAATGAAATGTGTTTACATACATATGCATACTTCAATTCCCAGAATATACACACTTCAATTCCCGGAACGAAGATTAATACAAATATGTCGTTAGCGAAACATCTTCAACAGTTCCAGCTCATTTGCTTCTGCATAGACACATACAGTTACAAGTAACGATTAATTTTACAAAACCGAGTCACACATAGAAGCGATCCCTCTAACTCTACGTACAAAAGATTCATTATTTAACCGTTGGTGAATAAGAATTATGAGCGTATCATTAGCTAAAACAGAGTCACATGCAGAGGTGATCTTTCACCCTCTTTTTCAGCTTAGCTTCTTTATGTCATGAAGGAAGGTCTTGAGGGTGAATGACGTCGTGTACCAATACCGAAAGTTTGGTTTGTCCACAGAGACACACAAACTTATTCTTAGATAGAAATGGTTCCATAAGTACTTGGAACACCATTGATCATGAAAATTGACCTATGATTAAAACAACTGTATTTTCACAGCATCGTTTATAAACGTGTGAAAAAAGTGCGTCTATCTATCTATCTATCTATCTATCTATCCACACACACATGCATACAAACACACATACATATAAACACACACATGCACAAAACATGCCCACACGTACTCACGCACACCCACATACTCGCACGCACTCATACATGCACGCATGCATAAAAAAACTCACACACAGAGCCACTCATGTTTTCAAAAAATTATATACACCTGCATATTTTTGGCTTCATTGAAGACACAATCAAAAACAAATTCCCTGTAATTTGCATATTGCAGTTCATTTAATGTTTAGTTGAATAATAATAACCTACCAGTAGCTGCATTACAACATAAAAAGAAAATGGGAGAGTTCACCAACAAATTGTTTCATAGACTGTTATGTGCGTTCCAATGTGCGATTAGGCAAACTACACTTTTTCATCACCTCTAAAATCAGACGGAGTTTTCTTTTTAAACTGACACATCCATTAATTATTTCCATTTCATTTAAATAGTTACAAATACTCAAGAAAATTGGAATATTAAACCCTGCGGCAGTTCTCTCACGAGTCTGATTTCGCTTAAATAAAAGAACAACAAAATGCCACGGTAAACGACAAAATCATTTTAGATTCTTTGTCAAAGCAATTGCTTGAGTGTAAAAAATAAAATAAAAAATAAAAAATAAAACACACAACAAGAAAAAAACACCGGAGTAATTAAAATTACAATCAGTGTCATTGCGCTTATAACACAAATGTTTGATAGTTACTACGTTTAAAAGTTGAATTGCTGAGATTGCTAAAATGGCGAATCCACAATCCGTTCAACACGAAAACCGAGGCTATTTCATATACACACACACACATATACATACATATATATCTACAAAATATGAGTATATAAACATACATTTATGCATACACATTCATGCATATACGCACACATGTCTACACATGTGCACTTTTATTTTTACGTAAATATACAACCATATACACATCAACATGTATACATGCTCACAGATTTATAAACAACTATGTATACACATAAGTACACAAACATATATATATATGCACACATGTATAAGCGTATATATATTCATATATAAACATATATATACACATAAACATATATATATATACATACACATATACATATATACATACACATATACATATACATATATATACACATACTCACTCATACACAGACATATGCATACATACACATATATACATGCACATATGTACACATATAAACGCATACATATACATGTGTGTGTATATATATATGTATACACACATGTACATATATATATATAAATATATACACACACACACACACGTACATATATATATATAGTAATCGAAATATCAGAATATGAACTTCATGTCAATTGTATTAATACTATTTTGAAATATACGCTGTCTTCTCATCTTCAGCTGTCATTGTGTTTTATACATATATTGCACAAGACTGCACTGTTAACGAATGACTGAAATTTGAAAATGAGAAAAAAAGAAGTGAAACGGAGAAGAAAAAACAAAAAAAAAAACAGACAGAATGAACATATACGAGGAGATGCGTGTGCAAGTTTGCTACAGACTTCCTCACCAATGTGTAAAGGAACGTATTTAAAATTCTCTGTGTAGCAAAATTATAGGTTTCGAGCGTGATCTTCCATATAATTTCAAGAAAGAAACTATTAAATGTCGTGTGTTCATTATGCATAGAAAGAAAAACATTTCGTTAAATCTCCAAAACATATGCTACAAGTTGGTGGAATACATTATTGGTGTATTTGACCAATATAAGCTTTGATTATAGTAGCCGAAGCGAAGAATCTGAAATACATGGTAGACTTGCTTATGTGGCTAATTTTAAGCGCCGTAAATATATAGCTAACCATTTCTAAACCATTCGATCGGCTTATTCATCCAGAACAGAAGTTTCTTGTCATCATAGTTTGTGATCTTTTGTACTTTACACGTATTGTATTATTCTTAGTTTTGTTTTCTTCCATCATTTTCGCTGTTTATTTGTTCCTGACATTTTCATATATTCCATTTACCTCTTTCGTAACCAGTCAGAAATAAACAGAACATGAATCTGCAGAATTTTTTGTATTTGTTTATCTAGTTCGCTGCAGTACTATATATATATATAAAACAATATGAACAAAATTGGATAAAATCGCATCTTTAAATGTTTGGTATAATCTTCATTTAAAGATATGTTTTTTTTTTTTTCCGTCCTGGTACATTTTAGTTATCTCACTTCCATTAGAAAATTGGGTTATACCCGCCTCCCCATTTTACGAGAAATATTGATACTTTTGGTCATCTCTCTCAACTAAAAAAATTGTTAAACTCTCAATAAAACAAACAAAAAAAAAAAAAAAATTAATAAACATGAAAACTGAAAAAATTAAACATCTTATAACATTTTATACCATACCTATAGAGGAGCCTAAACGTCAACAATATGTTGAAGTATTGAATCAAAAGGATCTAACTCTTTTAATCCAATCTCTTGTCGTCACATTAACTCGATTTTTTAGTGGGGAGATAAACCAGTTTTTTTTAATGACAATTTTATAAATGGTGGTGAGATAACCAAAAAGTACCATCGTCCTTTTTCCATGTGGTCATATGCACCGAATTTCTTGACATTCTTCTTAGTGATATTTTGATCTACTTGTCATACATGAGGAATTATTCCGGATGTTAATTCTGTTTGCATTTCTTGTTAGCTGATGGTTTGTTATAGTTAACCCAGCTCGTTTAACCACAGAGTGCTTTCTTAGACATACACCTGGATTTATTAATCCTTTTGTTTTATATATGCAATGATGAATATGACAGAAATAGACAAAGGAAGAAAAACAGGCTCCAGAATTGCCAAAGATAAATAAGTGAAAAAATAAAAATTACCTAAAACTGCAACTGAATTACCGACATTCGGCAGTTAATATGTGTAGTTTGTTCCTTGGTCTCTTATGAAAAACGAGTTGGTGAAAGCGAGTGGAAACTAATGACAAGTTGTACAGTAGAACAGAATAATTGGAAAAAACTTTAGGAAAGCGAAATGAAAATTTCAGAGAGTTGAACAGAGTTATCAAATTGAATGGAAATGGAAATACATTCTTTATTCTTTTACTTGTTTCGGTCATTTGACCGCGGCCATGCTGGAGCACCGCCTTTAGTCGAACAAATCGACGCCCAGGGCTTATTCTTTGTCAGCCTAGTACTTATTGTATCGGTCTTATTTGCCGAGCCGCTAAGTTACGGGGACGTAAACACATCAACATCGGTTGTCAAGCGATGGTGGCGGGTATAAACACAGACACAAATACATATATGTGTGTGTGAGTGTGTGTGTGTGTGTGCGTGCGTGCGTGCATGCGTGCGTGTGTGCGTGTGTATGTGTGTGTGTATACGACGGGCTTCTTTCAGTTTCCGTCTACCAAATCCACTTACAAGGCTTTGGTTGGCCCGAAGTTCTAGCAGAAGATGCTTGCCCAAGGTGGCACGCAGTGGGACTGAATCCGGAACCATGTGGTCGGGAAGCAAGCTTTTTCCCACACAGTCACTCCGGCACCTATATAGTATAGACTCACAGCAAAAAGAAATAAAGAGAAATAAAAAAATAAAAAATAAGAGAGAGGTGATATCACTTTCTGATGACGAGTTTTTAAAAATATCTGATATCCCGACGACTGAGTTCAGTTACTGTATAGAAGTATATTGAAGCGAACATTAGAGCACCAAAGGACATGTAGCAAATATTTGGTTTGGATAAAAGGAACGAGTTCTAAGAGTAATTAACACATAGCATACCTTGAGGTTTCATAATTACATAACGCCTTTCTCACAAATAGTAAGTCTAATGATTTTGACCTGTTCGTTTTTAATCTTTATTTTGTGAATGAAATTCTCAGTAACTAAGAGGAATCATGCAAATGAAAATACAAAATCGATCCCGTTGACAAATGTATTCGAAGCACAAAGGCATACAATTAAATACAATAACATATTTAGCCAATTGACTAACAATAAAGAAGTGATATTGAACCAGTGCGTGTGTTATTATTACTGGCGTAATGACCCTCCCGAGATACAAGATAAATACAATAACAATTATTGTTTTTGCCATCAACTGACTTGTCAAAAATCAGTCTGTATTAAAAGCATCATAAATATCCTTAAGTTTGTACTAATTCTGGTAAAATATTGCTTTTTGTTGATGCTATAAAATATTTTAGTAATTATTTTAACTCACAACTGTATTTCAATATCGTCTTAGGTTCTCCTTTCTATCAAATGGTAAAATTCTTATTTGTTTATTGACTACAGTCGGTCTGCATATGTTTAATTGTTTGTTGTCTCTACTAAGTCAAATATCAATAACATATAGCGTATCTAGAATATTGCACTTTGTATTACATTTAACATGTGTAAAAAGAGATATCATAAATTGCTTTGCAAGACTCCGTTCACTTATTGACTAAAAGATATTAAAAATCGTACGATATGATATACTTGTTGTTGAAAAAAAAAATGTCTAATACAACATAGATCAATTTTATATGTGCATATACATGTTGCTTTGTTGTAAATTAATGACTAGCTTACAACTTGCAGGGAAAATATGCAAGTTTGAAACCCAAATACTGCAACTCTACCGGCTCAGAAACATTTACCGAGAAGCTACAGTGGTTCAATAGCCAATAGTTCCTTGCCAATGCACCTATCAAGCTGTGTGTGTGTGTGTGTGTGAATGCAAGATCCAAGGATCTAAGTGTAGGAAGTTTGTAAGCTTCGAGCAGTACGTGGTAGGTGTACGATTCGCCACTCCCAAATATTTGACATCTTCCTTTACTTTTATTTACCATTTTATTTCTTCAAACATTTGTTTTTTAAAAATTTCTTTTATTCACTTCTTCCGGCTTCACCACTCATTCTAAATTATATCTTCAGTGAGTTAACTTGGGATTCCCAAACGACACTGTAACCTTCATTTAATTAAGGTATCTTCGGCCTGATGAGTAGCTAGCTGAATACCATTCGTTGAGTAATTATTACACCAGAGGATCTGCTAGTTAGGAAACATATGTAGCCCAGATTTTACCTGTTCTTCTCCCTCAATTTGGATCTATCTATCTATCTCTATTTCTCTATCTGTGTGTGTGTGTGTGTGTGTGTGTGTGTGTGTGTGTGTGTGTGTGTGTGTGTGTGTGTGTGTGTGTGTGTGTGTGTGTGTGTGTGTGTGTAAAATAACATGAGACAACAAAGCCAAGGATGTCTGGAATTTTCAAGACATTTAAAAAGGAAGTTAGTCTTACAGTTGTTTCTGGGATATTAGGGATACCCATTCATCAGAGACGATGTGAGATGGTCAAATAGAGGGAGATAGTAGAGTTCAATATAAGAAGTTATTATGGAAAAGTATGGAAATAAGAAGTATAAAGGCAAATTAGAGGATAAAAATTAAAATTAAAATATATGTAGGATGTTATAGTTGCTGTTCTATTATCCAAGGAAAGTGGTGTGTAGAAATGCTTCTTGTCCATGGTATGTAAATTCCGATAGAAGTTCATATTTTGTTATTACAAATAGAAAGTGTTGAGACGGTCCCACCATAACACTTACATAGCCTTACCTACCACCTTGGGTTTTCTAGATACCAATAGTTCTCATATTTGTATATATATATATATATATTGTTTACATTAATGTTACTATGTTATGTGTAATTTATAATCAAGCGTTACCAACCCTACACAGGGCATAAAATCATTTTATAGCCCTTACATACCACTGTATTAAACTACTCTTCCTTTATAGGACATTGAAATTAATTACTACTCACAACATTTAGGACAGATTGACAAAGTAATGATTAAAGATCTGAATAATCCAAAACTCAAATAGATAAAGAACTAGTTTGCAAAATTCAATGGTGGATATGTGACAGGTAACAATAAGTACTGAGCCTGATAGACATAAGAGAATGAGCATTATGTGTATATCAGGGGCGGACACGCCGAACTCGTTTCAAAAGCACTCTATAAATTATCTTCTCAGTATTATAACGCCTTACACTATTCACCATCAGAAGAAATGCGACAATGGAAACAACAGAAAGTAACAGAAAAAAAAAATACAAATGCAACAGATGAAAATGCATTCATTTTTGAAAGAAACAATCTTAAGAACATTGTGGATTCACAAAGATGCACTGACTGTCAGCAACTCAGAGCAATAAGAGACATAACTAGATATAACAAAATAATAATGCTATCACTCAACAGATTCTGCTAGCGACTGCTTTAATAATGATTTAACACAAATCAAAAGAAGCGATAGATTGTAGAGTTGTAACTAGTTACATGGCACCAGAGAATTCCCTACTCGGCTAGACGGATAAATAATGAAAGCGAATGCATGACGAAAGAAATACAGGCAATAGTGAGAAAGATAGGTAAGGTCCATAGAAGAAGAAGAAAGATTAACGTAATGCATTATGAAAGTGTAGATGAACAAAGCCTGAAGCTGTCAGGATGTCTGAACGAACTAAGACGCCAGACACAAGACATACATCCTGTATTTAGATGGAAAACGTCAGTAAAGAATGCTGCTCCATTAAAACAAATGCAGATAATGTCATATAAAATTTCACAGAGAAAGTAAAATGGAGTAAACAGACAGCAGTGAATGGAGAAAAAGAATGAATAGATCTCGAAAGTACGAAGTATTTAAAGTTTAAATAATAATTTTATTTTACGAAAATTTTAACTATTTGTTTCATTGTCAACGAACAGTTGTAATTCGTAGAAACAGTGATATGGAAGAGACTAGGCAAAATGGAAGCAACATGAGATGTGTGCGGAACTGAAAAAAAAATAATAAATAAATAAAGTGAATCATTTGATATCTGTTGTAATGTGATTGCCAGAAACCATTAATATTCATAAACCATCACATTAATATACATAACAATGCGTCAGTGATCCTGGAAGTGAGTTTGTTAAATAACATAAATTTAGCGTTTTATAATATCAGATCAGGTAAAAAAAAGATTTCAGTAGTAAAAAGTTTTGCAAGGATTTCAAAGGTCTTTAAACCCACAACCACTCAAAGTGGTTTATCTCATGAATTTAGTTTTAGATATCACAAATGAATTATTTAGTGTAGTAAGATAAACTAAGAAAGTAATAGGAGAGGTTATTTGATAAAAATGTACCAATAGGAGTAAGACAAATGTGAATGGTAATTTAGGCACCAATAAGTGGTAAGTAATGCCAGTCTGAATGTGAACGCGAATGTTGAGACAATTATTGCGCAAATAAACATTCAGTAGCCTATTGCAGTCTGCATTTATAATAATACGGATAATCTAAACTTGCTACAAAGCTTGACTTTCTTTAGAGGAAGAATATGATAATCAATAAAATCGACTCAAGAAAGATTAAGGCCGAGTCGACGTTGCAGTGGGGTTTGAGCTTAGAATGTGAAGGGACGTAATTCGATGTTAGAAGTACTATTTCTAAACATAGGAATAAAGATAATAATAATAATAATAATATTAATAATAATAATAATCCTTTCAACTGTTGGCACAGGTCTTGCAATTTTGCGGATAAGAGAAGTCGATTACACCAACTTCAATGTCCAATGCCCAAGTGGGACTTATCGACCCCGAAAAGATAAAAGTGAAAGTCGGCCTCTGTGGAATTTGAACTCAGAACGTAAAGGCAGACGAAATGCCGCTAAGTATTTTGCCCGGTGTGCCAAAGATTGTGTCAGCTCGTTGCCATAGTAGTAATGGTTTTTTTTTTATTAGCCCCAAAGGCATAGACGAGGGGTACATCAATACAGACAATAAGTTATGTGGGAACTTATATAAAAGATGGCGAGAAAGAAATAGGAAAAACAGTGAAATGCAATAAAAGTGCATTTAGTATACAAAGTAGGTGATAATATGAATGATGCATTCCTCCTGATACAAGAGAAATACCAACTAGGGCCGATCAAGGGACCCCACAGATCCAGAATTACCCTGACCACCAAAGTTACGAGCCTTCACTCCTGCTCCCTAATCTACAGGCACATATTTAGAGTAGGGCCATTCACTCTAAGCATATTTGCCAGTCACCCATCTTTTCACAATTTCACTTGGAAGTAGCACTTCTCTCTCTACACCCTCACTTTCTTTTCTATATGGAACTTTAAAAAAAATCGATCAGAGCCTGACCGAAGTGTCTTTCCTCAATCCTCTGAACCTCGATTACCACACAACCTCTTTCCCCACAGCCACCGCCTGCCTTGCCTTGTTAAATGTGGGTGGTGGGGCAGTCCTCCCGATAGATTCGTGCCCACACGTGATAACAGTTGTTCGGCATAACTCCACAAGTCAGCAATACTTAAACACTGCATGAGTGCGTGCAGAACGGCTTCGTCGCTCTGTGCGCATCTCGGACACTCCCGCCTGACAGCGCTTCCGTGTCTAGAGTTTATCTCGAACAGGTAATGTTCTTCGGTAGCAAACAGTTGTTTTGTATGAAAATTTCAATAATCTCATACAGGAAGACGTTATTCAAAAATTTTAGTAATTAAAATAACACATATAGTAGTTAATTGGAAAGACATAAATAACTGAGAATAATGGGAAAAAATCCCTCTAGGAGTGTTTAAAATCTAAAAAAAAAAACAAAAAAAAACAGCATGTATAATAGGTAAGTCCAATAATATAAATGAATTGATATTTCGGATAAAACAGAACACGCAGTAGTTAACCGATCTAATCTTTAAGCCTCCTGCTGAAAGTAATGGACATATTACTAGAACCACATCAGTGAAGCATTTTCTACTCAATTGGTGAGGTTAATTGAAATGTTCAAGAAAGATCACTGGGATCTCTCAAATGTAACGGTGGAAAATATCGATCAAGTGAGTTTATCTCTGTATTTAGTTTGCGAATTTACTATTTTGAATATCCCTGTAGGAGGTGTCTAAATTCTAAAAACAACGAACTAGAAAGAGCACTTTCATAAAATCAGTCGCGACAGCATAAATAACATATCAATTTATTGAAATTATGAAGAAAAAAAAAAAACGTATTTTACAAATGTAAACTCTACTGTATTTTAATTTAGTATGCAACACGTTCTTCTTAGCTATTTTCCTAGCAGAAACGTTAGTAAGCTGGGCGAAACCCTTAGCGGTATTTCGTCTGTCTTTATGTTCTGAGTTCAAATTCCGCCGAGGTCGACTTTGCCTTTTGTACTGGGAGTCGATCTAATCGACTGCCCCCCTCCTCCAAAATTTCGGGTCCTGTGCCTAAAGTAGAAAAGTATATTGTTGATATTCATAATGAGCGTTACTACTTTCTCGCCACACACATACATACACACATGTCTATCACTCTTAGTTTCGTCCAACTTTTATCCTCAACTCACTAGATTACATATTCGACGACTCTGTTGTATTTAGAATGCAGAACGCCCCCACCCACTGTCTTATTTTCTTGCAGTCATATTGTTGACGACAAATAACTACTTTAATTCCTGTACCACCAATAAATAAATTTATCTGTACAATGCTTTCAGTGATAAGTGGAAAACGTTGTCGACAGTAATAAATTAAGCATTTTGAAGAGATAATTATAAATATATATATCAGTTACTGAGAACGCTGAAATGTGCAATGGTGATGATGAGGATGATGATGTTCAAGAAAAGTTAGTTATGAGTTCAGGTCCAAAATATCTTTTAAAAACGGAAGCTTAGGAGCCTATCATATTGTAAATCGCGATATTTAGTGCTCTACATAATTTAAATATTTATGAAACAAGTTTTTAAATACGAGAGAAAAAAAAAACACATAAAAACTGGAAGTGATATTACGTGTAGGAAATAGAACAGAGTCAATGACCAGCAAAAAAATAAAAATAAAAATAAAACGGAGAAAACAAGTAAACATAAAAATAGCCCTAAATTATTGAGTAACTTTACTCGGGGCATGTGAAGCAATATAGTAAATTTGACTTGAATGATACATAATTTTTTTCTTACGACGTCAAAACAGTTCGCAGGGGTGAATATTTTAACAAAGCCATAACCAGGTTAGAATATGTCTCCCACTTCAAGACAATTAAATCTTAACCTATGGGCGCAGGAAAGCAACTCTTTATTAGTTTTTATAGTTTGACAGTACGAAGAAAACGAAAGGGAAAATGAGAACACGCATGCAAGGCTAGACTATATCTCATACTTCAAGATTGCAGCAAAGATTTAGCGACACTGTAGAAATCTTTAGTTGTTGCTTGATAGCATTTCTTTATATCATCCTAAAATGCACATTAAATTATCGAATTCTGTATTTGTACACAGAAATCGCTTTGATTTTTGCTTGTTATCAATGACATTAATTTTAGTCTTATTTTCATTACATAATTTGAATATCTACAGAAGTTCGGAAGTTATAAAGTTACTGAGAGGGTTTGATTATATTATTCTGTATAGTATTGTGGAAGATCGAGGGTTCAATGGTCGACTTACTGCTGTGACTGTACATTAGTCAGCAGACAGCTGTTAGAGTGGTGAAACGTGAGCTTACGAAATGGCTTAACATCAGGAAAGGAGTTCGGTCATGGTGTATTGTTTCATCTATCTACTCTGAAGATGTGACGCAGGTGTTAGATGATTTCGGTTAGATCGATCTAGATAGTTGCTAAATAATCTACATTAGGCTAATGACAGTGTGCTGATCGCTACTTCGTTAGCTGAGCTCCAGAGACTGATTGACAGAATTAGTCTAGCCTCTATTTAGTTTCAGCTAGGGATCAATACCAAAAAGACGAAGATCGCAGCAACAATAAGGCCACCAAAAAGGTTTAGCATATGATACAAAAGAGTCAAGCAAACCCAGGGTAGCAAACTCAAGTACTTGATGAAACAGCGGAATGCAGCCAAGAATCAGAGCAAGACATTATTTTTATATTTATTTGTTTTATCCTTAGTTTTGTAGATTATTGGCTCTGTTTATTTTCCACAAGTAATACAATATGAAAAAAAACGTATCGTAGATAAAAGCATAAAATTCTTCCTCTGGCCTGCAGTTTTGCACAAGAGTGGGGTGCTGTGTGGATATGGACGCAGAGGGTGGTTAATACTAAGCGATCAAGGGTGCTCGAAGGCGGGCGCTGCAAATCATTTGGGCCGCCTATAGAACAAACGATTCAGTCCAAGAGGAGATAAGGATGTAATGAGAGTTGTTGATCGTCAGACAGCAATACTGCAATAATTTGGCCACATAATCAGGGCCCAGAACTACTGGGCCCACGTCCTTAGAAGCTTGGTGAATGGAAAACAGGTTCGCGGACGGCAAAGACGAAGTAGTGGTGACATCAACGACTGGACAGGGAGGACTAGGGTAGACTATACGACTGCAGAACGAGACAGCGGTGTGTGGTGCGGAATGGTGACTAAGTCTGAAGCGCACAATCCTCTGACACGAGGAATCATTCATCCATTATAGAAAGTCGCCTCTCTCATGATATTAAGTTGGTGACATGCTTCAAACTGATCATCAAGGATCAAAGAATACCTTGGAGCTTGTATGAGATTAAAGTTTGTGGTTTTTAAAGGGTTACCTACGGCAAACATCTCAACTACTATTCGCATTGTTATTTTATATTCTATAATTGTGAAAGTAAGATTGATTAAACATTTAATTAATTAGTAATGAAAGGAAAACATTTTTATTATGTGATACTAGAGAAAATATAAATACTTTTTATGGATTGAGTCAATATTTTCAAACTCATTTAAGATTAAAAATGATCTTAATCAAAATCTGTTCCACTGCATACATTTTTAGAATTTGTAATTGTTTATTTTAATATTGATAATGTTCTATGAATAAATATTTATATAACTACATTATGTTTATTTTGTAATATTTTTGTAATATTTTTTTTCCAGAGTATTTTCTCTGTGTAAATTATTACCAAATAAAAGATAAAACGTTTAAATATTTCTGAATATTTACATTTCTTGGTAAAATGTTTTATACAAACCGTGCCAAATTATGTGAAACAAAATATTTGGTTATATTGCTTTATTTCCATGATATTTTTATGAGAACACGGGAAAATAATTTACGGAGACGATTTTAATATATTACATACTATTTATCGATCTTAAGCGACAGGGAGTTGACTCAGAAACTGAATTAGATCTTCTGACTTACGTGTCGATCTATAAA
>NC_142928.1:189612511-189617511 GCF_046866305.1 Octopus bimaculoides | reverse complement strand
ATGAAAACGCAGTTCCACAACAAAAAACTCTTATACTCGTTTACTTGTTTCAGTCATTTGACTGCAGCCATGCTGGAACACCGCCTTTAGTCGAGCAAATTGACCCCGGAACTTATTCTTTGTAAGCCTAGTACTTATTCTATCGGTCTCTTTTGCCGAACCGCTAAATTACGGGGACGTAAACACACCACCATCGGTTGTCAAGCGATGTTGGGGAGACAAACACAGACACACAAATATATATACACACACACATAAATATATATATATATATATATATATATATATATATATATATATACACATATATACGACATGCTTCTTTCAGTTTCCGACTACCATATCCACTCACAAGGCTTTGGTCGGCTTGAGGCTATAGTAGAAGACACTTGGAAAAGGTGCCACGCAGTGGGACTGAACCCGGAAGCCATGTGGCTGGTAAGCAAGCTACTTACCATACAGCCACTCAATGTTTTGACGAGTATTCAAATTTAATTAAAGCGGAAAATTTCGTATTGAAATAATGAGTTAAAGAATTTATTGAGAATTTAGGAAAAAATATTTGGTTGTCATTCTTAATGGCAGAAATTTGCTTCAAATCCCATAACTGTTAATAATTTCGTACTTACAATTTAAAACAAGTCAATTTTGGTGCTCATGATAGAGTCAGATTATGAGACTTTTTGTTTTGTAGGATTTATGGGGTAAATCTGTTGAGAAATCAGGAAAATTGTGCATTTTTGGGAATAAAATGTTCATACAAATATAAAAATAATTTGAAAATCGAGCGAATCCCAGTACTAAGCCAGCTATTATTATGCCAGTTCACAGTAAAAGCTTTCAGAAAACATAGGGACTCTACTGGTTTTAAAGATTATTAAGTAAAATGTAAAAGCAAATTTTAGTTTGCGACTAGAATACTTCAAAAAACGTGAACTGATTCAATCAATGTTAAACGTATGACTTTAATCTCTGACAAATGCACTAACATTTATCCACTTAAAAAGTACTGAGAATATCTCTTGGAATAAAAGAAAAAATGTTTATTGACACCCTAAATCTCATGAAAGATGAGATGCATAAATTTTGTACCCGCCAGTCTTCACTGACAGGTTGAAATTATAACATATCGCAAAGGAATTTCGCAAAACTAGACGTGACGGTTGTTAGACATATTTCCTCTGCCCAAGTAGGCTGGTGTAAAGTGTGCATAAAGCAATCACTTTTAAATCAAGAAAGAGGTTTTGCAAATAGAAAATATACTTGCTCTGCAACAAAAAATTGAGCATTTCTTATTATGTACCGAGAAATCCTATAGTTTAGAAAAGTACCACATTACCACAAGGTGAGAAATACACTATTAAGTTCAGCAATGCTATCATCATAATATTCCTGTTAAATAATGAAGCTTTTAGATTCTACCATATTTTATTGCAGTAACGGGTCAAATGTCCTTGCGCGCAACGTTATTTTGTAGTAAGACCACGTTTTCTCCTTTCTCTGTTAACTTTTAAGATCACTGGAAACCCACAATCTGACAAGGTTAGATTTTTGACGGATTTTGTGTGATGGATTGATTCGAACAGATCGTACGAATTTATAACAACTTTCCGATCCTGATTCATCTGGAGACCCAGGTCCAAAACTACCATTCAGGTTATTTCCCAGCTGTGACTAAGAAACTTGTATAAGTTGGTGTAATACTGACCCACGTTGGCCCCTGAAGGCGTTCATTACACCTTGTAATGAGTCGATAAGAAAAGTACATAGATCATTGCAAAACATTTGCTATCGTTCTACATTTACTATTTCCATCAAATAAATAACCTGTATAATACTTGAAAGATGCTGCATATACCTCGAAAAAATGTCTTTTCAAGACCCATTTTCAACATAACTTATTAAATGGTGGCGGTGTAGTGAAGAATTTTCCTAACTGTGTTCCCTTCTGTTGTACTTTATCCTTTTCTCAGGTTGGTCCCACTTTACATACAATTTTCCAATAATGTGTTACTGCAGTCTCTGTAGTCTTTGCTTCCCGTCTTTCAGAAATGTGAGATTTCAACTTCGTTTTTCTTTTGTCCAATCGATGATTCTAGCACCGACATGCATGATTAACTTTATAAAACGATCAAAAGACCGTATATATAGAAGTTTCAATGAAACCAGGGCGCTTTGTTTCTCAGGTTGATATGGCAGTTTGCCTTACTCGAACATGATAGTCTCCTTTATTTTTTAGTACATCTCCATCCATTCCAAGACTTTTAAAATCCCTATCATGCTCTTTATTTTACAATCTATCACAAAAAAAAAAAAAAAATGCACGGGAAAGAGATCGCCCAGTACATTCTGATTTTTAATGAAAGCACAAATCGCAATACGCTCCAGTGCATCATGAACAAATGCTTGTATCATACATATTGTGTTTATCAATTTTCATGTATTCATATCTTGACACCTGACATAAAAACTTACCATAAGTCAAATTCATCTCTTTAGAGCTCAGAAACGGATTTCTGGATACATTTTACTCAAGATGACATACCCCTGAATTATTTCAATAGCTTTATTTTCTAAAATAAGTTAATTGCGAATGTCCGCGAAATGGCTTCTCTATATATCTGATAAGAAGTTTTAAAATCAGTCTCAGCGACAAATTCGAAAAGTTTGCTCATCTTTTATTCATATACTTAGCATTTTATAACATTCACTAGGTTAGAGATAAGCTCTCGTCATACATTTTCTATGGTCACTACAGTCACATCTGATTAGCAAACTCTCAATTATATCTTATTTATATCGTTACTAACGTACTTTGTTAATCATACGACTTAAATCTTATTATGAACCAGGCAAAAGTAGAGTAACACAACATTGTTTAATGAAATTAATATTCATATTTTACACGCATTTGCTTACTGTCACAAGCAGGCTGATATGTTCTTTTAATTATTTTTTAATAACTTCCTAAACAAGTTTATCAAATGGCTCGAAAAACGTTCTCGTTCGCCGTCATTTTCATGTACATGCACAGTATTTCAGTGTGTGTGTGTGTGTGTGTGTGTGTGTGTGTGTGTGTGTGTGTGTGTGTGTGTGAGAAAGAGAAAGAGAGAGTACAATGTTTCTGAATTAGCTGTCTTCGAGTGGGAGTAGTAGCTAAAGAATGCGTTCAACCATATCCTCGTTCTTCGAGCAAACAATTTACTTTGGCTCAATCTCGTTTCAGTTGAGGAGAAATAATAATTAACCCCCACGCACCCTAACTAAAAATCTGTAATTTCATTGGTCAAACATGTTAATTAATGCAACAAATAGCATTATAAAATTAATGAAAATGCATTTGGAAGACCAGTAAATCAATAGCTTATTATGCTCTCCAACCCCTCAAACATCTATTCTTTCAAATATTTTGTATATGTAGAGTTTCAATAAAATTTCTTTTGTGCACGAAGTTCAATGCACTTGCCTTGGATGAAAAGAAAAAATACTTTTTACGTCTTTGATATAACGATGTCTGACATTGGCACAAAGCCAGACATTTGTAGGAGGGCTAGAGCCAATTAAATCGATCATAGTTACATGCTTGCAACTTCCTTTGTCGATAACAGATGGATGGAATGTGAAATTTGTTTCGACGGCATTTCGAATCAGAACGTAGAACGATGAAACTAAGCGCTGTTAGATTCGGATGCTTTCTTCTTCCTGCCACTCCGCCGCCCTCAGTTTTCAAACAATAAAACAAAGAAGTGAATTATTAAGTAGCAATTTAATCAACATGTTTCATACAGCTGTACGAGACGTGGTGTTGATTAAATTTAAACTGATACTTACTAATTATTCCAATTTAAATTGATACTTACTAATTACTCCAACTTATAAAGAATGCAAAAGGGAACTGACAATTTGTCCAGTTGAATTATCAGCTTAAAAGTAATTTAAGGCAGCAGAAATTATTGTTTTGACAATTAATTGAATTTGAGAGATGAGGTTACGATTTATGGATGTAACTAACATAGATAGTGCTATACAACTGAGGAACATCATTAACAATTAAAATATCTGATTTCAGCATATTCCCAAAGCTAAGGAATCAAAGACTTATTGATCCCAAAGTCAGTAGTCCTCCGAGAAATCCCGTGCCAAAACATTACTCTATATATATTTGTATCAAAACCCAAAAAGCGGGAATTAAATATCCTACAGAGAATTGAAATATTTTATGTATCAGGCTGTATAGATGTTCGCATCAGCCATAAAATTGTGAATTTAACTGAGCCGATGATGATACTTCTATGTAGTCACTCAATCTGCTGAAAATAGCAACAAAATTCCCCTCAGATCATAACCTATTGTCTTAAAATGTAGAACACGTTGCGAAGCGTTGTCGAAAGTTCTCTATATTTGAAATTGAACCAAGATTGTTACAAGTGGAATATTTTTGATCAGCAGCAACACCTGCGCACTACCTACACTCCAATGATTTAATGTGAACACCAATACATTGGATGGGGGTAAATATAAAAGCAACTAAACATAGATTCACTCCTATGAAGTTTCTGCTTGTCTGTTATATTTCAAAGAATAACATCGCCAATCAGTTTCTTTAGTAGAACTCAGCTATGAACAACATTCCATGTGTGTCTGGAAATTTCATCCAAGTGTTCCACTGATTAATCCAATCCTTACTATCATGAAAAGGAATCTCTTATCAACACCATCCAATGATATTACGTTGTCTTTTTAATTATAAATGAAATGTGCAAACGAGTGGAGATTATATTGCTAAAACGTAATTGATCAACTAAGATTAAAGGAATGTTACGCAAACATAAATCTTGCCTACCTAAAATATAAACATCTAATACTAAAATCTTATTTTATCGGCGAAAAATTTACATATGCTACAGTGCTCCCATACATAAGTAAACAGAGACGCAAACACTTACGCAAACATATAATAAACATACTCATGAATGCATTTAAAGACATACATATACATA
>NC_142928.1:189595011-189607511 GCF_046866305.1 Octopus bimaculoides | reverse complement strand
TTCAGAAGTGTGGAGCAAATACTGGAAAGCATTTAGTCTTACGCTGTTGGCTCACTCACTCTCTCTCTCTCTCTCTCCCTCTCTCGCACACACACACACACACACACACACGCACACACGCGCACACGCACACACACCGGGTTGTTCAGAAGAAATGGCACAAAAAAGATATCGTACATGTGGGTGTTGTAATGAATGCATTATCAAAAATACGGATTCATTTCGGGAAAGGCAAGATTATCTTGGCTGCTAAACAGATCTTGGAGAGTTAAACTTGCGTGCTGCACCTGTAACGTTGCAATATATTCATTAGGTATGCTTTCTTTTTTTGCATCATTCATTTTGAATTACTCTTTCTTTCTCTCTCTCTCTCCCTATATATATATATATATATAGAGCACTCTGTCGGTTACGACGACGAGGGTCCCAGCTGATCCGATCAACGGAACAGCCTGCTCGCGAAATTAACGTGCAAGTGACTGAGCAATCCACAGACACGTGTACCCACCAACGTAGTTCTCAGGGAGACTCAGCGTAACACATAGGGTGACAAGGCCGGCCCTTTGAAATACAAATACTACTCATTTTTGCCAGCTGAGTGGACTGGAGCAACGTGAAATAAAGTGTCTTGCTCAAGGACAGAACGCGTCGCCGGGAATCGAACTCACGACCTTACGATCCTGAGCCGAATGCCCTAACCACTAAGCCACGCGCCTTCACTATATATTATATGAAGAATAAAGCCTGGGAGCAATTTGTCCGACTAAAGGCGGTGCTCCAGTATGGCCGCAGTCAAATGATTTAAACAAGTAAAAGAGTAAATATATTTATATATTATGAGCTAAAAGCTGGTAATGTGGAAGTGATTTGACTGCTATATCTAATAGGTCCAAATACTTAATGACTGTCACTGGTTTAACGTTGCTGCTGCAAATATAAATTTAATTTATTATCTTTTTCATTTCATCTTCTGCACTTCATCGCTGTGCGATGTAACTAAAAGGACAAAAATTGCATTCAGTTAATACGGAAGAATGCTGCTGTATGTCTATAAAAAAGGACGTCCGTTTTTTATTATTATTAAAAAGTTATTCGGTAAACGAAAGATTTTGTTTTTAAGGTGAAATACTTATCAGATGTAAATGTTTCATCTAATTTTGAAAGTACTGTAATTCGCTATGAATTCTCGTTGTTACGTAATGAAAGACAATTTGAAGTGAAAGCACGGTGTAAAGGAATCAAATGAAAATTACATTAGTTGATCAGTAACGGAGAGATTTGCAACGAAATGTTTATGTCTATTCACTTTTCAAGCCATTGACATCAACACCATCACTCATTTCTCTCTTTCTCCTTCTCAGTCTGTCTGTCTCCCCCCCTCTCTCTCTTTATATATATAAATATATATATATATATATATATATATATATAGAGAGAGAGAGAGAGAGAGAGAGATGTACAGTTCTCTTCATTTGAATATTTCATTCCTCTTGTCTTAATTTCCCTATTCCTCTGTGTCAGAGAGAGAGAGAGAGAGAGAGAGAGACAGACAGACAGACAGAGAGAGAGAGGGAAAAAGAGGGAGAGAAAGAGACAGAAAAGAGACAGGAAAAGGTCCAAACATTAAAAGGAAACTGAAAGAGGATGAGATGCAGAAGTTTGACGTCATACAAACGTACTGCCACTGCAATGCACATCAGTCCCCTCTTTCTCTGTCTCTCTTTTGTAAGTTAAAAGTTCACGAAATTGACTTGGCATGTTTCACGATTTGTCGACACCTCATCAGAGGAAACGTTCTCTCTTATCTTTCTGCTCACGAAGAAAGTTAGAAGCAAATCACAATTTGAAAACCGTATGCTCGACAGGGGATGGTTCAAATTAAGAATTAATATTTATGCACAAACTTAGCGTTTGTCATCAATTTGATGTATAACAGTTTTTTGAAACGCTTCATTGTGAAACTGCTATTTTGGTTTCATCATATCTGTCATAAATCAACTTCTATCCATCATCGTAGACAGCATTTATTTAATTTTCTTCAATCAAACCTACAAAAAATGTCAAACCTACCTATAAGAAGCAGTATGTCGTACCTACTGGCCAAAACGCATCTGAACCTGTTGAAACGCCGAGCGCAGAACAGCTGCTACTCTATGAATGTTTTACCAGTTATGTGGCTGATATACTCATTTTCACAACTTCCTGTAACGAAATCTCTACACACGAAACATTTGAGACTATGAATGACCACGTAGATTCAATATTGAATACAGCTGCAACAGTGGCTCCCTCACACTACTTGATTTCCAGCTTAAACTCCGAGAAGGTAACGACAACAAAACCAAATTTTACGGAACTATTCTATAGAGATCTTTTCGTCCATTACAGTTCAGCTTGGCCAGAACCTTACTAAAGCTGGATGCATGAAAATGAACATAGCCATATCCAGTAAAGAAGCAGTGAAATAAAAAGATCGAAGTATCTTAATCAAACGATCGTAAAAAGTATTGAAAGTCAACAGATACACGTCATCTATTGTCAGTTACCTTCAAAACCCACAACCGCCAAAAAGGAAGAACACTTTAAATACTTGTTTCCTGGAACTCTCATAATTCAGTGATAGTACAATAACTAGGATCCGCTAAGTCATCCTTAAAGAAATGATAGATATTTAGCTGGCCCACCCTAGCATTTCCCAACATAAATATTTATAGAAGAAACGGATCTCCGACTACAGAAACTTATGTAAACTGGCCAGAGGGAGCGTTTGTCCAGGATAGGACAACACAGCCACAGCAGGTGTATTAGGACATGAAATGTAAAAACCGGACTAGATTATTTTATGTGCAACTCCATTGTCTCCCGAGACAAAAAGAATGCCAAGATATATATATATATATATATATATATATATATATATATATATATATATATATATATAGATAGATAGATAGATAGATAGATAGATAGATATTCAAAAGAAAATATAGAAAATGGAGATATACCATCAATATAATTTATTATCTGCGAAAGTCAAACTAATTCTCTTACAGCTGTTTCAATTAAGAATAAAAGATTAAAATAGCAACTATTAAATCAATATAATTAGGCAAAATCTCATCAGAGGGGTAGAAAAGATATACCGTTAGGTTATTAGGTGTTGTGTTTTCGAATCATTTACAAACCAATATTTATATTTCGACTTATTATTTTATGAATATTATTATTCACAGATAATATTAGGTAATGAACCAGTAATTCATTGGATATTACCATCCCTTAATGAGGCTATTTTAACCTCTGTTTGAATTTATATATACATACGGGGTTGGACAAAATAATGGAAACACCTAGCATCATAGCATCATAATTTTGAAATATCTATAAAACCATCAAAGACTTGTTTATTTATATTTGATTTATTTTTGAATTGCTTAATATGTTTTTCTAAAATTGTTGTTTCTTTTCAGATATCATCAGAAAATGGTAATTAAAATTCATTAAAATGACAGATCTATCGGACTTTCAAAGAGGTCAAATTGTTGGTGCTCGTATCGCAGGCGCTAGCATAAAGAAAACAGCCGAAATGTTTGATGTATCAAGAAGTACTGTCCCGAAAGAGAAAGAGGGAAAAACCTCCCCGTCGAAACAAAACTCCAGAAGAAAACCAAAACTTTCAGATAGGGAGCGTCTGATTCTTACGCGAATTGTTTGAAAGGATCACAAAGGGTAAAGCTCCCAAAGTTACTGCAAAGCTTAATGACCACCTCGAGAACCCCAAAACAGTTCGCCGAGAGCTGCACAAAGCCGGATTTCACGGGAGGGCTGCAATCAGAAAACCACTACTTTCAAAAACAAACGTTGCAAAACGTTTAGAGTAGAGTAAAAGCCTACAAAATTGGTTCCTAGAGCAGTGGAAGAGTGTTATTTTCTCAGACGAGCCATCCTTTACCTTATTTCCGACCACCACCCGAGTATACGTGTGGAGACAACTAAAAGGAGCATTTGACTCAGACTGTCATTTCCAACTGTTAAACATGGAAGAGGGTCTGTGATGATATGGGGGGAGGGGGCTATAGCTTGGAAACCCGCCTTCCTAATGGTTTCTCTTCATGGCAGAATTAATAGTGAAGACTATTTAAACATTTTATGTGATCAAATTCATCCTATGGTTGCGGAATTGTTTCTGGAGAGAAACGCAATCTTTCAGGATGATAATGCACCAATTCACACAGCTAAAGTTGTTACTGAATGGCGCAAGGAACATTCTAGTGAAGTTGAACAATTATCTGACCACCACAGATCTCAATATTATCTGGCCACCCCCAAATCTCAATATTATTGAACATTTATGGTGCATTTTAGAAAAACAAGTAAGGAGTCGATATCCTCCATCATCTCTACAAGAACTGGTGACTGTTTTAGCTGAAGAATGGACAAAAATTCCTTTGGGACCAATTCAAACTTTGTCCGAGACTATACCTCGTAGAATTCAAGCTGTAATTACTGCCAAAGACGTTCCTACCCCATATTAAAATAAATTTGTTTGAACTTTTAAGGTGTTTCCATTATTTTGCCCAACCCATCTGTATAGATGAGAGACAGACATTCTCTGTATAGGATATACTTCGTATAGAATATACTTTATATATATATATACTTTATATATATATATATATATATATATACGGAAACACACACAGTTATGCCATTGCATGTATATATATATACATGCTATTGTGTGTTTATATATGTATGTTTTATACATAAATGTATGTATGTGTGTGTAAATATATGTATGTATATATGTGGGTATATTTATTACTCCTCTATCTGCTTCAGCCAGTCGGCGGTGGACATGTCGGCGCAACGCTGTTAGGGTTGCTTTTCATGCACATCTGAGATTTGGAAGCCGAGATGCAAAAAGTGCCCGGATGTCTTTAATAAACAGTCACGTGTATTCCACGTGGATCTTTCATATTTTTTAAGCATTGTTTTGAAGGCTTTCACGCCTGTGAGTCCTAAAATGTTATAGTATCGGATACTTACAACTAGATTTTCGATATATATATATATATATATATATGTATACACACACACACACACACACACGGGCTACCTTCCCAATAATTACATACTTTAGTTATAATTTTACTGACTGTGAGTTCAACCGTTGAAAACCAATGTTTTTTGTGTGTGCGTGTGGGGGGGGGGCTCGTTTATCACTGCACATATTTCGCGTCTTCGCTCCAGAGAAGAGAGTCTTAGTCCTCTCGGCACATCTATTCCACTGAGCCATCTTAGCGCAACAAGATTGAATTACCTCAAATTGCACCAGCAGTTTGATACTGTGAGGGTTTATATTTGTGAACATTAGTCCATACGGCTAAGAACAAATGTTTTCCTCAAGATAAACTTGTTTATTCAGTGGTTTGATCCGAATCCAACCAGTCAGCCAGCCAGCCAGCCAGCCAGCTGTATATTGTTGTTGTCTAGAATTATGCACACGAGCCAATACACCAATATTCATGCTCTTTTGCAATCCACACACCGCTTGAGAGTAATGAAATCGGAGTATTTTCTGTGTTTATAGGTTGATAGCGGAACGCACGAAATTGACAGGTATCGAACCTTATGTTGCTTTCTCCACCCTGTATCTATATCGCATTTAGGTTTCACTGGAATTATGATATCATTGGGGTTTTGGGTTTCTGGAGATATGCTATCGACTTACATGCTGAGATTGGGTGTTACTTGACTGAGGACTTATTTGACAGGACAGTCACCACTGCGTGGTCACGCACACTCGTACATATGCGCTTTAATTAGGCTAACTCAGTAGCCATTGTCCTGAAATTTTCTTAATGTTTTGCATGCTTTTTACGCTAGAATAAACCGAATAACAGATAACTATGCATTATTATGGCGTCGGAGGGACTGGGAAAATTCACTGGCTGCTCGAAGGCAATGATAGAAAAACAAAATGAATCAGGGAAGAGCTTTAAAGGTCACATACATACATATATACATACATGCACGCATACACATATATACACATGCGTACATACATATATACATGTATACAAACATGTATTCATCCATCCATCCATAAATACATGCATGCATGCATACACACATACGTATATACATACATACCTATATACATACATGCATACTTACATATATACAATTCAGCGGCACTATACAAAATAGATCGCCACAGTCCAACAGATGAACTACAGGGAGCGACTGAAGGCACTAGGTCTCTACTCCCTGGAGCGCAGGCGGGAGAGATATGTAATAATATACATATGGAAAATACTGGAAGGACTGGTGCCAAACTTTGGTATCAAGTACCACAGGAATGCCCGCACGGGTCGCCACTGCATGGTGCCAAAGGTGCCGTCCACTGCATCTCACGTAAGAACGAGATACTGCAGCAGCCTCGGTTTCAGAGGACCTCAGCTCTTCAATGCCCTGCCAAAACATTTGAGAGACATGCAAGACATGGATGCGGAGGTCTTCAAGACAAAACTTGACGCTTTCCTCTCCACGGTACCAGACGAACCAATGGCTCGTAATGAGACGCAGTTTAGGGCAGCTATGTCAAATTCTCTTATACACCAGATGCGCCATCAAAACTCTTGATTGGACCATGTCGGGTGGGGGAGAAGAGCCATGCAAGGAACGTGAAAATCACGGTGGTGCACCAGCATGACCGCAGCCACTTGGCTGAAACACATAAATAAATAAATAAAAATACATACACATATACCTACATGCATAGGAGCATTGGATTTAGGTTAGAAACCGGTTCTTTCTCTATTGGCAAGCAATCTTGAAATAAGTTGAATAATGACATACATACATACATACATACATATATACATACATACATGAATGTATACATATACATACATTCATACATGCATACATACATACATATACACATATATACACACATCTCAGGAGAGTGTTCTTGTCGTCACTTTGTAACTATTGTCTCCATCATCACTCGGCTTGAGATTGATCTTTTTTCTCTCCATCATTTTAGGAAAAGACGGTACAAAGTGGACCCAGAAAAGCATGGGTTCCACCAGGATTAAAACGCACCAAGATATGCTGCATGGCCATGATGACGTCCATAGGACTCGACGAAGAGTTGAGCGTTCAAAACAAACTAAGGTGCATATGTATGTGCGTACGTATATATATATATATCGCACATTTACATACACATACATATACACACACATATATACACACACAAACACACACACACACACATATATGTGCATACATTTATATAAGTTACATACACATACATACATGTACTCCGAGTATAAAAACACAATGCATGGCATTATATACATATATATTGTTGTATTTCAGGGCGGTCTTTTTATTTTTGCCAAATATACACAGGCACTATATATTTGTTCTTCACTCGATTATGACTGTTCTTATTCTAACTCATTGTCCATTGTCCGGAGACTGTATACAGTCTGTCAGACGAAGGCCTTGATGAATACCACAAGGTATGAAAATACGTATTCACACACACACACACACACACACACACACACACACACACACACACATATATATGTATATACGAGTCTATATGTGTATATATATATATATATATATACGAGTCTATATGTGTATATATATATATATATGTATATATGTGTATATATGTATATATGCATATATATGTATATATATATATATTTATATATGCATATATGTGTATATATGTATATATATATATTTATATATGTATATATATATATATATTTATATATGTATATATATATATATATTTATATATGTATATATATATATATATATATATATGTATATATATATATATATATATATATATATATATATATATATATATATATATATATATATATGTATATATATATTTATATATGTATATATATATATTTAAATGTGTATATATATATATGTATATATATATTTATATATATATATTTATGTGTATATATATAATTATATGTATATATATATATATATTTATGTGTATATATATAATTATATGTATATTTATGTGTATATATATATGTGTGTGTATATATATAAATGCGTATATAAATGCGTATATATATATGTGTATATATATATGTGTATATATACATGTGTATATATATATATGTGTGTGTGTATATATATGAGTGTGTATATATGTGTATATATATATGCATATATATATTTATGTATATATATATATATATATATATATGTATATATGTATATATATATATATGGCACTGTAACAGAATTAAGGAGTCATCAGTAATATGTTACAGAGTGCAAGCATTATCTGATATAGAACTCAATACGCCGGATAGAGTGGATAAATATATATTTATCATATCCAAGACGAAACTCAGAGTAGAGGGTCACCAACCAGATCGAACCATGTGTAACTGCCCGAAATGGTCCTCACTTCTGGGACTTCACTGATGAAAAGAAGTCAAGAATGACCCGTCTTTTTTTGCCTGTCCTAATTATTGTTTCTCTTGTCTACGTTTGTATCGTCGATCTGTTCGAAAGTCTTAACGCCCTCAATTGCGTTTTTGTTCCATTTTAAAATTCATATACATATATATATATATATATATATATATATACACACACACACAACCACACACAAACACTTATACATATATGTGTATATATATATATATATATATATATATATATATATATATATATATATATATATATATATATACACATACAAATATATACAAATGTATATATATATATACTTATATATATAAGCACACATACAAATATATATAAATGTATATATATATACTGATATATATATATATGCACATACACACAGACATATGCATGCACACGTACGTAAAATATATTCATACTAGCATATATACATTGGGATTCATATATAATCTCTATATGCATACACATACATACATGCGTAATATACACATGAATAATATATATACATGTATACAGTATATACAAATATATATATATATATATATATAACTATATATACATAATATATGGATACTATATATACATCATATACGTGCATATTTATATATATATATATATATATATAACACCACACGTACATACAAAGTATATATATACGCATATATATATATATATATATATATATATATATTATAGATATTTATATGTATACTATATATGCATATGATAATATGTTTGTATACTATATATATATATATATATATATATAAAAATATATAATTATGTATACTATATATACGTATAATATATATGTATGCTTATAATACATACATACATACATACATCGTATGCATGTATGTTGTATATATAGTGTCCATACACATTCACACACATGAATCTGATACATATATATATATATATATATATATATATATATATATATATTATATACGTACACTATATATGCACACTATATGTATATATATGCGCATGCCCACATACTATATATGCATATTGTATATATATCATCATAATCGTTTGACGTCCATCTTCCATAGATAGATACATATATATATATATATATATATATATATATATATATATATATGCATACACAAACATTATATATTTGCGTGGTATATACACATAACTGTACTGAATATACTGAATATATACACATTATGAATATCCACATGTATATACATATATATACTGATTGTATATATGTATATACTTATTGTACATATATTCAATTATATATGAGGATAGCTCTATATGCAAGATATATTTCTACAAACGTGCAACACACACACACACACACGCAAATATATGTACACATGTATATTGTTTTATATAAGTACATACATACACGTACAGCTATATGCATCCATGCATATATGTATGTATTCATACATACGTGTATTGACATGTACATTCACATATTTATATAGATCTATATGCAGTATATATATATTTTTACAAATGTGTAACACACACACACGCAAATATGTGCACACATGTATATTGTTTTATGTAAGTACATACACATACGTACAGCTATATGCATCCATGCATATATGTATTCATAATACGTGTATAAACATGTACATTCACATATTTATATAGATTCATTCATTTGCATATATATATATATATATATATATATATATTCCTGCATAAACATATCCACATCGATGCATACATCGGGTATGTGTGTATATGTGTTTATATACATATATGCCTCTGTGTATGTGTGTGTGTGTGTGTGTGTGTGTGTGTGTGTGTGTGTGTGTGTGTGAATGATTTGTTTTTATCAAGTAATATGATAATTATAATATTCTCCAAGTGTTAATTAGTTGTTCCTGGCTAATTATACAGAGTTTCCAATACGGTGTTGTTCAATAATTTTTTTCATTTTTCTATGAACCCGCCATAAAAATCCCCCACTTCTCTGAAGAATTTGACAGACAACAAACCACAAGTATATTCTTAAACTATATAACACTATCCTCAGCAACATAGGAGTAGATCTGAATATATCAACACCTTTCTTTCAATGTTTAATGTCACATACATCGTTCATGGTTGACACTATTCATCGTATTGTAATGCCGATGGATATTTTCTCAAATATATATGTCCCTGAAAACAAGTGAACTGAAACGTTTGTAAAGAGAAATCGTTGCACTGTATCCCATATATTAAAAAGGAAATTACTTGTCTTATACAGTTAGGATTCTTATTTTTAATTAACAGATACTGAGCATGCATTAACGACTAGAAAAACACTTTTAGAAAACTGTTAATGGATGTCCATCGTTTTAACATGAAAAAAGTAAATGTTTAGATATCTATACGCGATGAAGGAACTCCAAACCCAAATACAGCATTAAATAACAATTTAAAAGATAAAAGCTTAAAAAATATGCATTTTTGTTTTCTAAATTGTAAAATATTTTAAACAAGATGAAAGATATTAAGTTACTTTAACTAAGTGGAAACTAGACTAAGACGATTCTAATTCTTGTAGATAAAATCAGTTGATAAGGTTTGGGAAAAATCACAAAAAAACTAAAAGAAGGATGTCAGTCTATCTATCTATAGTTACCCACTTAACTCTGTCTATCTATCTATCTATCTATCTATCTGTCTGTCTGTCTGTGTGTGTAAATATATAGGGTATCTATCTGTCTATATCTATCTATCTATCTATATATATATATATGTATGTATGCGTGTGTAAATATGTATATATGTGTGTATATATATGAGAGAGAGAGAGAGAGAGAGAGAGAGAGAGAGAGAGAGAGAGTATTTTTTAACATACGCTTCGCCGCTGTATGCATGTGTGAGTGACTGACCGTCTTATACGGATTACTAGTTGATTTCGGATAATGTGTATTCTGTGAGTTTGCTAGTTCTGTTTTCTCTCACTAACTAAGAGGCACATTTCAATTCATTTAGAATTGTTTGCCGATGTCATTTGGTACTTCACCATCCACCTGTATGCCGATTCACTCCGATCGTCCTCTTGACTTTTACATCTCGTCTGACTTTTTTTGTTGTTTCGATACAATCATGTCCTAAATGGCTAAGACTTCTAATACTGTAGCATCGCAAAACTGAGTGGAAAAAAAACACACAATCATTATTGAAGTATTAACAGTATGTATGTTATAGAGATAAGGATGCGTTGTCGCACAGTAATATAAATAAAAGATAATCAACTTCTCGGTCAGCCCTGCAATCTTAGCTAAGGAATGCAGGTAACGGGAACTTGCTTTTTATTAGCCTAAGACATGAACCTGAACACTGGGAGGACTGAATACACAAAAGTATCTGAGCCATGCGACCCGTCTCCTGAGCGAAAGCGGAGACTTGCGAGAAGGCACGCCCACTTTCATATTCTTTCTATAAACAATCGATGGGATTGATTTAGCATGGATATAAAAACTCCGTTGAAGGACCCACTTTCTTACAGGGAAGGGTTGACACGCAACATATCATCATCAGCTAAAGTAATTCCTTATGCAAGAAAATAACGACCAGGTAACTGATATATGGCTAGACTTCACTGTTAATAAAACGATGTATCCATTGACATTTAGAAAGAAAAATACTTAATGGCTAATTTTTTTAATTAATATTCTGACCATCACAGTTTTATATTTCTTAGTTATTATTACTAAGACTTTCTGATTATTATTATTATTGTTGTTGTTGTTATTGTTGTTGTTCAGTAACGCAACCACCTTAAAAAAATGATATCAAGCTCCTAGTGTCCGCATTGTCAACTGAAATCTGGAGACAAGCTTTATGTTGCATCTTAGAAAAAATAAGCTGAAGTAACTATCCTAGTGGTTGTGATTAGTATACATTGTACCTGGTACAAATGATAGCAAGACGATCAAGCTGCTTTTGAAAACTTAGTTGTTTCTGCAGTATGAGTTCAAACCCTACGTTTGACTTTTACCGTTTAGTTGGATTAGTAGAACCGT
>NC_142928.1:189577511-189590011 GCF_046866305.1 Octopus bimaculoides | reverse complement strand
TATATATTATTATTATTATTATTATGAAAACCAAGAGAGAAGATGGAGATAAGATTAATAAAAATTTATTAATACATTGACAAGACCTACAATTGTTTCTGTTCATCGCTTATAGTATAAAATCCATCAAATTTTATTTAATTAAATCAATTTGGTTAATTACTATAAGCGAGAACATCATCTCGGAGGAATATACAAAGAAATTTGTATTTATGATAATGAAAACATTAAATAATCAAACAGGAATAGTACAGTCTATCATTAAAATTAATACATAATATAGAAATATATATACACTTATTAAAATAGTTATTGTCATAAATTGATATAAATAACAGTAATGTTAATGTAGACATATCCATGCAAAACTACGATGGTTTTTATATATACATATATAGACATATGCAATATTTTCTGATATCATCGATGGTGGCAAAAGTATACTTCTGAATTAACCTCCTAGTATGACTGGTGTATATATATATATATATATATATATATTACACACACGCATGTATAGCTAGTGCGCTTATGTGAATGAGCGTACCGTTCTTGTTTTTGATAGCACACACTATCGGTCTCTCTTCCATTAGGTTTGAATCATTCATCTATGTGGCTTTCCTATCGCCCTGCGTTCTTCCGAGTGGTTTCTATCGATCTCTTACCCACCACTCGACAACTTCGCAGGTTCACCTGTCGTTCGTGAACTTTGTTGTTTTTCTGGCCCATTTCCTTTCAATATTCAGCGATCATGTCGTTTACTCAACTCCGCTTTCGAATTACCTCGGTTCAGGTATGCTCCTGCAAGGAAATTCCTTGTATGGATCTTTCAGTGATCCTCCGTCGTTTCCAATCACTGTTCTTTCTTCTTTTAGTACCTCACGTCTCTCTTTCTCACAACAGCGCACGTTGGACGGTTGGTATTGAAGAGACTAGCATGCAGGGTCTTGTACAGCAACTCTTTGAGCATACCTTCAATCATGTTAAACACCAACTTATTCCAACTCTTTGCGAAATTTCAGCGTTCATGTACGGGCATATATTTACTGTTTGTTCTAAGTAGACGTACCTATGGAAAGGAGAGTTGCGTAGGATTCTCCGAAACATGTCAAAAGGGAGAAATATATAAGGATAGACGGACAGAAGTGTCGTGTGACTAGAAACGTCAGAAAGCGCGAGAGCAGGGGGAGCATAGGTTTATATCTTACGTAAAGAATGCACTCATTCTGTTATTTGTCACGGACGGATCAAGGTGTTAAGCATTCATCTCTCAGAAGATGCCGTGCTAAAGATCATCCAGATCTTTGCTCACACATGGAAAGGCGAGGACGATAAAAATGCGGAAGCTTATGAAGATATAATTGCGAGCTCACAAATCCATTTACACCGTAGTGATGAGAGATTTCAAAGCAAAAGTGGGAAAAGGACGATAGGGATAGAAACATTGGAAAATTTGAATTAGGAGAGAGAACGTTTATTCATCATGGCGCAAAGGGAAAAAAAGCTTTACGTCAAGAGATCTGGAAAGAGATGGATATAGATAAGCACAAATACTCACTATTGAAAAGAAATATACATCTCAGTTGACAAATGGTGCATTGTGCTGGATGTCTCAGTTGCAGAACCAATCAACACCAATAGTAATCAATGAGATGCAGTCGCAGGATACTATCGAAAAGGAGAACTGGAAGTCAGTTTGAAGAAAATGATGACTATATTTACTGATCATAAAAACGATAAGTTGGAAGTGAGAAATGTAAACATGCGAGAGTCGGAAGGAAGGACATCGCGAAACACAAGGAAAATATTACAGAAATGGAAAACTATAAAGAGGGAAATGGAAGATCGCCTTCCCGAAAATTATAGCTTAGAGAAAGCTGCTCGTGGGCTGCAAGTAAGAGGAAATATTTTATGATTATATATATATATATATATATAGTTGAAATTTATAGAAAAGGATGAAGACAGGTGTTTGGACAACAAGCAAGCGTATTAGTCTGATGCTCGGGAAAAATGAAAAAGTCTTTTATGTTTCGAGCCGACGCTCTTCAACAGAAAGGAATAAAAGAAATTAAACAGAGAGAATGAAAAAAAAAAGACTTGTAGACTTCAGCGGTCCAACATGGTGAATATATATATATATATACATATATATATATATATAGTCGATTCAAACATGAGCAAGCAAGAAAAAAAACACGAAAAAACAACGCGGGGACGTGGAATAAGTACAGTGTTATTGGACGCTCAGGAAAGGAAAGAAAAGAAAGAGGAGTTAACGTTTCGAGCGGAGCTCTTCGTCAGAAATATAGGAAAAGTCCAAAGAAGGGAAGACAGAAAAAGAAAATCGACAACGATGCACACGCGGTCACATATTGGAATGACCGGAAGGGAAAGGGTGGAGAAAAAGTTCTTTTCAAAGACAGGAGAGTGCAAGAGAAGTAGGTATGTGTGTGTGTGTGTGTGTGTATACACAGACACACACGATCTACACGGAAAAAGGTTGACAGTGACTTTCAAGTTTTGCTCGCTTTCATCTGATTTTACTTTATTTGGGTTCTCTTATGATCTCAAATAGTCTTCGGCAAGACGTTTCAGGCGTAGGTGGTAGAAACATCTCAAACCCAGTTAATCCAATAATTAGTGATATCAAATACAAAATATATTCTGAGGAGGTTCAATCTAATTGTCGATGTATGTATACAAAAGATATTACAAGTCAATAAATTATCACTTTTAATGTTACTTTTATGTGTAACCCTGAGCAAGAAATTCTCATTTACGTGTCTTTCAGAAAACACAAAAAAGCATTATATGGCAGTAAATGAAGGTCATGTACAGCTAAAACTAATGCATTTAACAACGAACAGAAAATGGCCTCGAGGTACTATTTCCTCACGAGAGATGACATAGTAGCCGAAGCAATCTGGAACATAAAAAGAAATATGATAAATAATAAAGATAACTCAAAGAGACCGTGATGGTGGATCAAAAGAAGACCGTAGAATAAATAACAGCGGCCAAATTGAAACGTAATCGATCTGTAAGACAATTATTATAACATATAAATATACTCCACTGTCGAATCCACCTACCCTCTAGACATCAATATGGAAGAAGAATACATGAGAAAGAAGGCACTTCGGATTACTAATGAGGATCTTACACACTCAGGACTAAATGTTCACTTTAGGCATATGCTCATCATCACCGCGGCGATAGGATGAAACGACGTGTCGGGTTCAAAGGAGGTTAGATAAATTTAGGTTTTGGGGAGAAAGAACCTAAATCCGTAATTCATATTCTATATATGAAAAACTTATTTGGAGCCGAAAGTAAAAATTGTAAGACCTGCTTAAAATTTAAAGGATGAATGGTTACCCGAAAGAAGCTGAATTTTAAATCTTTAACCGGTAACAGAATACACATACAAACATATATGTATGCATGCCTACATAAATATATATTTACATAAGTATATATAAACGTATATTTAGTTCACAGATGAGATCCAGAGATTCTCCGTATAGAAGTCAGTAGAGTTCAAAAAATTCAAACTTAGACGCCGATGTCTTTACAAGGGATCATTCCACAAGGTAAAGGAAGGCTATAAGAGGGATCAAATTGAGCTGGTATATAAGCAATTATGCGGATAAACAAATTAGACAAATCAGATATATTAAATATATTAAATACATCAAATACAAAATATGTATATATGTATACATGAAAAAGGAGAGAAGGCAAAAGGTGGAAACTTTCAGATGATGAAATTTTATGTATAGGTATATAGATATGTATAGGTTCAACATACACAGAGTACAAACGGCAGAGAAAATTAAAGGGGTGGAAGAAAGGTGTTACAAGTCCAATAGTTGTTTCTGGTGACTCGGCGATCCATAATAATTCTGGTAGATTTAGTTCATCACAACATGCGGTCGTGTGGATGCAATTAACGCTGGAGGAGATGAGCCTCCGTCGTCAGGGCAGAGAAGGTCTTATATTTCATATCTTAATGCAGAGAAGTTCAAAGATGGAATGATTAAATGTGGAGAGCTAGCTATATTAGAGGCGAGACGGGGGAAAGTATTAAAATAGGGAATGGTGAGGGGTTAATAATGAGGGTACTAAGGGAGGTAGTAGTAGAGATGGCGAGTAGGAAGACGAATAAGAGGGTAGGGTGGATAATATTAGAATAGTAATCTGTTGTGTTGGGTTGAGTTTGCTACAGTTTAGGGTAAATAGGTATAGAATTATTGAAAGTTGAGATAGTGAGAAAAGTAATGGCAATTATTTGAGGGAAGTAAAGTGTCTAGTTCTGTGGCAGAGGGAGATTATTAAGATATATTGAAAGGTATGAGAGAAGATAGTGTAAGGTGGACGGAGTGGGGGTGAGTTGGTGGGGGAGATAGCAGTAGTTAGTGGAATAATGAATGCAGGTTGGTATTGGAGGGGGAGTACTGAGGTATGCAGAGGTGAATGAAATTGAATAGAGAGAGGTGAATAGACGGGAGGGGGGGGGAGTTGATAAGTTAGTATCCAAATGAATGGGGGTAGTATTAAGTGCTTTTTGTTGAAGAGGAGAAATGAGAGATTGGAAAAACTGGGGAGGCTATGAGGAAAGTGGAAAGTAGTGGATTAGAGGAATTTGCAAAGATAACAATGAGAAAGAATAGTTTAATAAGGAAGGTGGTATTAGTTGAGATGGTAAATTGCTAGACAGACCTTGTCGTACCTCAAAGGTTAATTTTAACTAAGGATACTTATAGTAATGGGATTACATAGACTTAATAAAATGGGCAAATGATGAGTATAACCTGTGTTTACAAGAGAGTATTACTTCTGAGAATCTATTTAGCAATGAGGGGTTGTGATGCCGAAGAATGGTTTGTGATTATTTTAAACATAATTTACATATACCGATGTTTGCGTTGTATGAGGGAGCCTCACTTACAACGGACCAGGATAGGGTATAGGTAACATTTTGAGATATGATGACGTATATATAGAAGTTGCTGTTGTGTCGACGCCCCAGGCGAAGAAGTAGGATCTCTCAAGACATATAAATAAAGGTAGTCTGGCTGTGGTAGTAGTGTTGAGTAGCAGTCGTGTAGCGGTTGAGTAGAGGTCATCCGAAGGTGCTAGATAGCGGTAGCTTGAGACATAACAGTTGCTAAGGGTGTAAATGATTTAGAATTTGGATTGAAGAAAGAGTTCATGTGTACGGTAGCGATGCTTGAAATTAACAGTGTTGCTGATATAGACCATTGCTTGGTGGGAGCGTAGAGTTGAGAAACCCGACAGTTTCAAGTTTTCCTACCTGCTCAGCAGTTGAAGATTACCGCTGGAAAGGTCAAATTCCAGTGATCCGTTATCACTGAAGAAGAACTGAAAGTACAATCGGTACCAGTATTGGATTTGGAGTGAGTATCACTGCTTGTGTATGTGACCACATGGGTAGCATTATAGGAAGATGTCTTGAGTCTCTTATTACTTAGTCAAGGGTTACTGAGGATTGTACTGTTTCTACTAGGTAGGTTAATTTGGGGTGCAGCGTGACAAATTGCAGGTTCTGAGGACTGCCGTTATAGTTTGCGTCTGTTAGTGGAGGCTATTTATGGACCCCAAATTAGGTGTGGTAGAGTAGGGGATTTTAACTGATGATTCATTAAAGATAGGGTAGTATTTATGCTGTGGTGGGAAGTTAGAGTTGAGGATTTTAAAGAAAAGTTTAGGTAAAGGTTTAACTTGGAGGGAGAAAGGTGGTGCGAACCATAGACTCTCCTGCTTCTTACGCTTAGAATGCTTATAGTGTGTGGTTATAGTGGATGGATTTAGACAGGGAGGCTTACAGTTATTATAGATTCGAGGTGGCCTGTGGAGCTGTCAAGTGCGATGCGTAGGAGTTTCTTTTGAGAGTTGAGGGACTGATGTTGGATGGAAGAAATGTCTGGGGTTTTGGGACACCAGTTTACAGAAGCGCGCATACTCACGCTTTCTTTCATAAAGATATATCTCAACTAAAATTATATATTCCATTAAAGATTTCAATATGATTTGATATGTGCAGAATTGGTGAAGTTTGTTTTTAATTAGTTTCTTTTATAATCTGATTTTCCAAAGAAATACTGCTTTTAGTCCTTCAAGGCGTAAAGGCGACTGCAGTATTGGGGTAATGCAGATATTATATTATTTGAATATTTCGAAGTCAGTTTTTAAGAAAGCATGTGGACAGAACATTCTAGATGGGTAGAATTATGAAGAAGCAACATGAGGTAACAATCAACGCTCGAGATATAGGAACATTACTCAACTGAAATGCAAAGCTGTGAAGATAAGCAACTGTTTATGTCTCAAGTATTACTGGCCTTGGAAAGGAGACGTAATCTTCGCGAAGTATAGCTGCGACAAAACAATTATAACATATCTAAAGCTAAATCAATAACGAATATAATGAAGAAAAGTAACATATATTACGTCCGTTTTAAGAGAAACAATCTTATTAAATCGATTTTTTTGTCCTTAAACCGCGTAGAATAATAGCAGCCACCTGATGAATAGCGCTTTGCGATTAGTTGTATAACAGGAAGATGTGATTAAAAGGGACTGAATGAACAATAGTCGAAGGCCAAGAATAGGTAGTCATTAAATAAATAGCACATACGCACACAGACATATATATATGTGGATTGTCGAACACTGGTGTTTACGTGTTTACGAACTAAGAAAAAGTACCTAATGCATGCAGCAGAGCGTGTATGTGATATTAAAAGCTGAAGGTTTTTGAATCATTATTTAGAGTTTCCCGTTCTCAGTTATTCACACGAACGAGGCGGAAAAGTAGCGTGGTAATATATATGAAACAATATTCGTTTCTTTTTTATTGCCTGCTCGCGACTATGTAGTCATCTAATACAATTTGAGTTGAGAAAGTATGGAGTATATTACTAAACCACGACAGCTTACAAGTAAAAGATAGCTTATCTCACTCTCTCTCTCTCAATATATATATACATACGCATTCTCACATGTATAGCATACATATATATATATATACTTGTAGATATACACACACATAAATACTCATGTATGCAAATACATACAGCTAATTTTACATTCGTACGTACACACATATGCCCATCTATCTGTACATAGGTATACAGCTACACATGCATCTATCTACGCGCACACACACACACACACACACACACACACACACACACACACATTTCTACTCATCTCTCGTACAAACGCGAAAGGGTGTTGAAATATAAATATGTATTTTATGTATTTTAGAAAATGTTTTTCTCATAACATCTTTTTTGGAATTTCTTTTAAACCTTTGGGTGAAATGTAGTTTGTCATGAAAGTTTGGATTTTCACGGCAAATACATATATATTTCAACTATTCATAAAATACAAATCTTTTCATTTTCCTTGAATAAACAATAGTAAAATTAACAGTTCAGTTCTGATTCATGGATGCAATATAACCAACGATTCTGTAATCCTTTTCTGTTCCATGTTTTTTATGTCCCGCTATAATTTTGTAATTAAATTTCATTTGACAAACAGTTACATCTATTTTATCTTTTGGTTACGCAATCTGGAAAGGATTATTTCAGAATTAAAGTTGTAACATCAATCCTACTACCGAGAGCGGCGTTTAGTTTCCATGTAAAGTTTAATGATATTAATGACAAAAATACTGAAAGGTATTCTTTTAAAATGTTCCCACCAAAAGGGCAACACTAAACAAAATTGAAAGAGAAGAGAAAGATAATTGGATAACTTTGTTCTTGTGGTTAAGAAAACTGAAGGATTTCCGATTGTATGAGCCAATATTGAATGCTAGGCGTGCATGTTGAAAGAGATCGCTTGCTGGGTAATTGGAAAATAATCAGAACATTGATTTGTGTCTACCATACAACACATGGTTTCTATTATTTTATTCAGTTTGGCATGTACAGTGCTAAATGTTTTACAGTGTCTTATATAGCAGGGTGTAAAATATGTTTCCATAATTCTATAGTCGTGAAGACGGTAGCCTAGTGGTTAGACGTGTTGCACTCTCAATCGTGAGATCGTAGTTTCGAGTCTTAGACCGGCTGCGCTTTGTGTTCTTAAGCAAAACACTTCATTTCACGTTGCTTCAGTCCACTCAGCAGTAAATGCGTCACCCTGCGACGATCTAGCCTTCCGATTAGCAGGAATGCACACCTTAGTCAGTGGGTTAGCCCCACTTGAGAGCTAAAACGATGCAAAGCGCATTGTGATCAGCGATGGGCAGCAATATCCGATAGTCTGGTTGATCACGTGATATACGTAAAGAGTGCATTTGATGATTCGCAAATAGTCAATTTCGTAAAAGAAAATAAAGAAAATAAAAAATTAATTAACATCTTTATGAAATTGACTGATATTTTGCAATAAGAAGAAACGTTCCATCAGATATAAAAATTATCAAATAGGAACAACATCTACATCCATTTAAAGGATTCGGTCTCACAGCATCCCTATCTCGCATCGAAGCCACATTTTATCAATAAGCTGGCCACAAATCGCAGTGAACATATACATCTAAGCTGGTCGCTATGCTTGCTTACTTATATATCTTAGCCAAATCACTCTGGTGTCGGCATTGTTTAGGGTCAAAATACTGAGAGGATCCTCTCAGAGATATTTAAAAAAATTCTTTTATTCTTTTACTTGCTTCAGTCATTTAACAGCGGCCATGCTGTAGCACCGCCTTTAGCCGAAGAAATCGTTGCCATAGTCACGAAGCTAAAACACGCAGTGTAAAACCGCTCGCTAAAGATTGACAATGAACACTGCTGTACATGTGCACTAAGTTTTAACCTTCTAGCTCACTTCCGCTGTTTACAACAGGGCTTGGAAGGAAAGGATGTAGCGTGTGATTGTCGCATTGACCATGACAGAAAAGGTTGTCATGGCGATAACCGCACAGAGGCCGACGCAAAGTTGCAGAAAGTGTATGGAGAGGAGTGTATGAGCCACACACAAGTGTACGAATGGTTCAGACGTTTCCAAGATGGCTGAAAAAATGTGGATATTGACGAACGTTCTGGGAGACCTGCAACCAGCAGAACTGAGAAAACATCGCAGATGTGCATTCAACTGTGAGGGAAGTCGTCGAATCACAATCCGTGAGTTATCAGAGAATGTGCAGATTAGTTACGGTTCAGTTCAGTCCATTATCACTGAAGATTTGGGGCTGAGACGCGTGACTGCCAAGTTCGTGCCAAAACTGCTTTCAAATGACCAAAACGACACACGGGGTTTCAGTTACACAAAGTTCTTGGTTGTGTTGAGAACGATGAAAACTTTTTGAAAACTTCGATTAGGCCTCTGAGCTGGTATCGCTAAGATTTTGGCAAACCTTGATATAGATTCCCTGGTCAGCTTTCTCTGTCATTGTCAATGCGACGATCACACGCTACACACGTTCCTTTGCAAGCACTGCTGTAAACAGCATAAGTGAGATATAACATTAAATCTTAGTGCTCATGCACGGCAGAGTTCATGGTCAATCTGTGCCAAGCGGCTTCACTGTGTGTGCTTTAGCTTCGTTACTATGGCAACAGTCCGGATACTTATTGATAAGACTACGTAAGACTACACAGCAAACATTTTCTCTACTACAATCTCTCTCTCTCTCTCTCTCTTCTAGAGACTTAAAGAGATTTCTATGCTGCATCAGCCTATTTGGTTGCCTTTCATACAACCCAGTCCACCCCACCGCATAACCTTTCTTTGTAACATTCAAACTCCGTTGTGTCTTTCTGTCAAGATGTCGCTCTCGATATTTCACAGTATATTATACATTATACAGCGACAAATATCTTTGTTTACGCCTTCGTCCAATCTTTTAGTCACATAAATCATCTGATTTATATTTCTTTTTTTAAACATTTCTTTTCACAAGTAAGAAGAAACTGTATGATGAGGATATAGTGACAAAATGTGTCGTGTCAAGTTTTATTGATCTGAAGATTAATTTCCTGAGCGATAGCTTCTCAATTAGTAAACTATCATTAAATGCTATTATGCTAATGAGTAAAATTTATTATTCTGTCTCATTGAAACCGTTGCACTCACACATTTTAATTTTTATCTTAATTTAGATTTTGTTTTTAGAAAATGAAAAAATCAGGTAAATAAAATTTTAAAAAATATTCTATCTTCAAAATAGTGTGTGTGTGTGTGTGTGTGTGTGTGCGTGCGTGCGTGCGTGCATATATATATATAGACGCATGCGTGGATGAATGGTTTTCCAACCACATTGTTCTGGGTTCAGTCTCACTGCGTGGTAGCTTGGGCAAGTATCTTCTACCATAGCCTCAGGCCGACCAAAGCATTGCAAATGCATTTGGTAGACGGAAACTGAAAGAAATCATACATACATACATTACATACATATATATGTGTGTATCTTTATGCCTGTGTTTGTTCCCTATCACCGCTAGACAACCGGTGTTGGTGTATTTTCGTCCCCGTAACTTAGCGGTTCAGCAAAAGCGGCCGATGAAATATAAGTACCAAGCTTCAAACAATTAAGTACTGAGTTCGATTCATTCGACTGAAACAGATAAAAGATATTTCAATGCAGATAGTGAATTGAAATTATAGATGAAACCTTTACAAGTTTGGTTTACAACGACACACTGAAAGGGTTTCCTGTCTCTTTTCAACTAGCCGACCAAAGCCTTCTGAGTGCATTTGGTAGACGGAAACTAAAAGAAGCCAGTCGTACATACATAGATACACGCGCACACACACATTCGTATTTACATCCCCCGTAACTTAGCGGTTCGGCAAATCAGGCCGATAGAATGTAAGTACCCTTAGTAGTTTTACAGTTAGTTTCAAATCAGTTAAGCAGCAATTTCAAAATTGTAATTTCTTTTTAGCATTTGCTCCTTCGAATGGCGTAAAAGTCTTCGTCAGTAGCACTCAATGTGCAGTCTTAAGAGAGCTATTTATATCTTCGTTATACTCTTATCTTCCTTGAGAGTTATCTACTCTTCACGTTACGTCAAGAAGTAAACAATCTTAATCATGGAACAAGATTCAAATTCCGTCGAGGTTTCATCCTTTCGGGGTCGATAAATTAAGTACCAGTTGTGTACTGGGGTCGATCAAATCGACTGGCGCTTTTCTCCAAAACAATTCGGGCCTTGTGCCTAGAGTAGATAAGAATTATGGAATAAGATTGAAGACATTATCCGTAGTATTATTCTACTACTCTACAGTGGAGGCGTAATGGCTCAGTGGTTAGGGTAACGGACTCGTGGTCATAGGATCGCGGTTTCGATTCCTAGACCGGGCGTTCTGAGTGTTTGTTGCACGAAAACACCTAAAGCTCCACGAGACTCCGGTGTACTCTTTCGCCACAACTTTCCCCCTTTCTTGCTGTTTCTCTTGTACCTGTATTTCAAAGAGGCCAGCCTTGTCGCACTCAGTGTCACGCTGAATCTCCCCGAGAACTACGTTAAGGGTACACGTGCCTGTGGAGTGCTCAGCCACTTGCACGCTAATTTCACGAGCAGGATGTTCCGTTGATCAGATCAACTGGAACCCCCCTCGTCGCAACCGACCGAGTGCCACGACTACTGTACAACAATGTTCTTAAAGCTTGAATCCATCTTAATATTACGTCCTATAAAGCGAGCCGGCAGAATCGTTAGCACTCCGAGCTAATTGTATTAACTGCATTTCGTCCGTCATTACACGCTGAGTTTGAATTCCTCTGACGTCAAGCATGCGTTTCATCCTTTCGGGGTAAGTACAATAAGTACCAGTTGAGCAGTGGGGTTGATGTTGCTAAACTTACCCTACTCTTGAAATTGCTGATCAAGGGCCTAAATTTAACACCAATTATACGTCTGTATTTTTATATACTCTTTTACTTTCTTCAGTCATTTGACTGTGGCCATGCTGGAGCACCGCTTTTAATCGAGCAAATCGACCCCCAGGACTTATTCTTTGGAAGCCTAGTACTTATTCTATCGGTCCGCTTTTGCCGAACCGCTAAGTTACGGGGACGTAAACACACCAGCATCAGTTGTCAAGCGATGTTGGGGGGGGGGACAAACACAGACACACAAACATATATACACACACATACATATATATACATATATACAACGGGCTTCTCTCAGATTCCGTCTACCATATCCACTCACAAGGCTTTGGTCGGCCCGAGGCTATAGTAGAAGACACTTGCCCAAGGTGCCACGTAGTGGGACTGAACCCGGAACCATGTGGTTGGTAAGCAAGCTACTTACCACACAGTCACTCCTACGCCTTCCATATATATAGAAAAATGTTATAGCTGTTAGATTTGAAGCCCGAATACCAATAAACGAGGTATAGTAGCTGCCACCGTGATGTGTAGTTTCTAAACATACATAAGGCATGGTATTATGGTTAAAAAACATCGCTTCTTAAACAAGGAATTCTGAATTTAATCCCACCGA
>NC_142928.1:189522511-189570011 GCF_046866305.1 Octopus bimaculoides | reverse complement strand
AGAAATGCAGGGAACAACATAGAACCTGTTAATTTAATTTGTGGATCGATAAAAGTCTTTTGATACAGTGAACAAGAATCTTGTGTGAGATGTTATCAGAAAGTCTATTTAGCTGCATACCTTCAGGAATCCTCTAAACAATATTCACAAAGGGATGATATCCCGAGTTATTTAAAAAATTGATATCTTAGTTTTTCAGTGCAACAATAGAAGTTAAACATGGTTGCGTGTTGGTCCCTATACTGCTTAATATTTTCCTCGTTTGTGTAACTATACTTTTACACAGAAGAATGGAAAAGGAGACGGAAATCCCTATAAATGTTTGACTTAACAGGAACCTTTACAACATTAGAAAGCTGTACGCCTTCACTTACCTAAGATTTGAACTGACAATTGTGCTAGAGTATGCTGGTGAGCGTACTAGAGTAGAACACCCACCGGAAGTCTTAGAAGCCATCATATCAGCAGCTGTAACAGCTTACAAAAGAATGTATCTGACAGTCAATTCCCAGATGATTGAAGCCATCTATTGATGGCACACTGCACCGCCCTTTGTTTTCCCCTACAAGTACAACATCAACTAACCACAACCTCACAATTCAGATATACAGGCAGTATAAATTCTGAAAGGTGCACTCAAGACGAAAATATTTTTCACCGCCTCAGACATGACTTTGGAAAGCTCAGAAGAAAAACCTATTTATTTCAGCTTTCATACGAAGGTTCCCGCCTGTGTTTCCACTCTCCTACAGCGGTCAAAGACATGGGGCATATACGAACATCAATTGATATGGATTAACTTACAGTGGGTATGTTAACTCGCGGTTTGCCGTAGGATCCTTTACCGCTAGATGACTAAAAGAAAATGTGCTTCAAAGACCAAGTTGTAGAGGTGTAGCATCAGCATTTTAAAATCGAGAAGCATCTCCATCGACGTTGTCACTGATGAAGGGTAACTCAAGATAAGTAGAAACGCACTCAGCGAAGAGAAGCGAACAAAAAGGAGGCATGCATGCTAATTAATTAGTATCTAGTCTCTACTTAATATTCACATGTCCGTCCTGAAATCGAGCTACACTGTGTGCCATCAAAGGATCAGCAATTGAAGACGGACAACATAAACAAGGATATAGAAAACAAGGCCACGTTTATTTGAACGAAACTAATTTTAATGACTTTCAGAAGTCAATTTCTTCTGCGAATGGCATTTATGAACTCGATATTGATTTTACAGAGTAAACGTTAATGACGTCTCACTGAGCTATTGTTTCTTTGAAAAGTTATTCTCACCGGGTCAGTGGTTGAAGCTTATGTTCTTATTGTAGCTATCAAAATGTTATATATATTGAAAGGTGATTATAATAAATACAAAATAAGAAATTTGGACGCCTGAAGCTATTAGGTATTGATGAAAAAGAGGAGAATGGAAATATTTTAAAATCAAATTGTGCATGCAGAAAGTTTCAAGAAAGTGGGAACTGATTACGAATCAAGTGCACCTGACTCTGATTGACGTTTCGTAGTTTATGGAGAATGTGCGAGTGTGGGATACACATGGGAACTTTTAGAAAGATATTATTATGTTGTTATATTAAGAAGAGTTGAAACATGCAATTATATAGTTACTCTTTTACAAATTTCAGCCAGTGGACTGCGGTCATACCGAGGCACCGTCTTCTAAATTTGTTTAGTCATCATATCGACGCTCGTACTTATAATTCTAGTGCTTATTTTATCTATATTTGTCGAACCATTAGGTTACGTTATATAGATATAAACGTAACCACGGATATAGGCACAAGACACACGCACATACCGTGTATGGGCTTCTAAAGGCACATTAATCAGCGATGACTGAACAATATAGATGTTCGTGTACTCTTAAATGTGAAACGACTGTTGCCGTGAATACTGTCTCAGTAGAGGAAATTTCCTTATAGTGACAACTACTCTGAAATGCTAGCATCTCACAGTCTGGGTAGATGGCGTTGTGAGCCGATCTAGATGTATACACACCATTTGTCAACAAGCGAGATATATTCTGCATGTCAAAACGCAACGAGCAGCTTGTTCTCCAATTCGAATGTGCATCAAACATATTCGAACTGATATTAACATTGCAATTTCACTTACTTAGCGATCCCCCTCCGTAATCAGTTTACAAAATACTCGTTTATACCATCCCTACTCACTTCCATGTCTTTGTAATTTTAATTAAGTTGTGTTCCTTTAATAACCTGTTTGTTTGCTGGAGATTATTAACAAATTATATTAACATATTTTGGCTTAATTTTGTTCCGTCATGTTGCTACTGGCCAGTTTGAGCCTCTATTCTTGTTTGAGTCTCTGTTCATGACATCAATCCCATAAACACGAGTTGCTCTCAACTAAAAGTTTCATGAGCACTTCAGATGCTAAGGCTCACTATCACCGAATATCTCACCTGGTGAATATTCAACACAGAAGAACTGCAAAGTCTAGCCTTTCACCCGAGTGCTATAAAATACTTCCCAGTAACTACCAAGCCTCTACAAAACATCACAACAGACTGATACTTCCACAATGCGTTACACACAAACACATTCTAGACCACACCTACTGAGAGTATACACATCTGATTGGCAAAATATCTCTCACAAATGCAGACTAGCCTCTGGCCTACAAATATGCTATGTCTCCTTTTTCTTTGAGATCCATGGAGCTGGTTGGCTTAATGTCATTTTCATTTCAATGATTTCCAATTTTTCTCATCTCTTCTAGTCACTTACATTGTTTCATTTCCCCCACAAACATTAACAATTACATATATCCCTTATTCGCCCGAACGTCAATTTTCAGAAATTCCCATTTTCCTCTCTAAATGTCAATTGCTACAATTTAAGTGGAACGATAACGTTATTAATTTCACCGACCTCGGAGTGTCTGCGAAGGGCATTGATATAGCATGCTCCACCAAACCGATAAAAAGCAATTTCCAGCATATTGAAATAAGTAACATAAACAATAACGCATATTTCTTTTATATATATGCCACACAACCTCCAAAAACTAGACACCAATATCTAAGCATTGACCAAGTTTAATTAGATTACGTATGAAGAAACCCAAAGAATACCAAAGTAAGCGATCTCCACAGACTAAGAAGCCACAGACACTTTCCACTTTCCAAGAATGAAGAACAACCCAGAATAATGAGACGAAGATATAAGAAATCGAGGATAAGGTGTGTGCATTCCCATCATCAGCTGCCCTAAAATTGTTACATTTCTAGCAATAATATATTCCTTTTCCTAGTTTTTTTAAAACTGCAGATCGACCAAACTGGAATAAAATTCATATTTTGCCTTTCATTCTTTTGCACCGAAATAAGAAAATATTGCAAATGAAATATTTCAACCACCTCAATAAACCACCATTTCTAAACGAAGATATTTTATGAATATTTCCTATTGAAAGAATATGGATACTTAAAAACGTTTTCTTTGTTACAGCCAAGCATCGAATCTTAGCAATATATAAATGTGAAGGAAAAAAAAGTAAACAAATCAACGTACAAGAGAAGATATGGTAAGTTAATTATGACATCTCTACATAGAGTCAATTTGTCTGACTTATATAGTTTCTAAGCAAAGTTGAAATTCTAATCGTGAGATCACATAGATATATAGACTACAGTTATATTGTGATATTAAGTGGGATAATTTAATTTTCACTAAAATAACATTTCAAACAAAACAACAACAAAAATTTGCTTGTTTTTAAAAGAATATTTCTAACTTGAAAGAAATTTCAGGTCGAAAATTTACGAAGCGTAGTTGCTTTTAACTGCAATATACATGTCTGTTACTTTATTAGTGTGTAATAGTATCTTCACTTTAAATGTATTGGCTTGTAGTGACGTAAAATAATCAAAATAATTATGCAGAAGTGATAAATTCCTGAAAATGGATCTTATGGAAGTGAATACAGATAAAAATTTCAGAAAAAAATTTAGTATTTTATCTTTTCTGTGCCTGAGTATTTTAACATCGTACAAAAAAAAAAAAAAAAAAACAAAAAAAAAACAGAGCGGTGCCTACAGCTTTTGCAAGTCTTCACACTTTAGTCAGTTTGATGTGGTTAGTGTTTAGTATTTTTACGTTAGCTAGAAAGAAGCTTCAGAAGGCTACCATCATTGGAAACCAGGATCAGTTGAGGTATTTAATACAGAGTTTGATATACAAAATATAATATAGAAACAAGATTAAGAGAGGTGACTGAATCGATGGCTTTGGAATTCAGAAGTCCTGAAATCACTGTAATAGCAGAGAGACAAGCAAAGCACTCTGGCGATGGCTTGTGGTTGCAGCTTTTAGAAATCAAGTGCCTTTTACACGGCTGATACGAGTATATTATTCTTATGTGGATTCAATCTTATATATTTTCGAGTCCTAAGAAACTTCGCCACTGAGAAACAGTTTAAACAATGTTATTGATGTAAGTCAATACAAAAGCTTTTCGTTGTTGTATAGGAATTCGTAAAGGTGAATGTTGTAGTTGTGTATGCGAATTCAAGAAACAATGTTTCAGTCGTACTTTCCATTCCGTTCGAAGATGTTTGTGAGAATTCTCATTATGGATGTGGTATTTGGCTGGTGTGATGTAAATAGATTGTGTGCATGTGGATCATATGCGTATGGGAAAAAAGGTTTTCAAGCAGGTAGAAGTCGTATAATTTGCATATAAGTGCGTTAGAAGAGTTAATAGAAAACATGAGGAATATTTAACCGATTTTTTGTGCCCTCCAGTATTAATAGAATGTGTGTAGAAGAGGGAATTGTCGACACATGATGATATAGAGCAAGTAAGGCAAAAAAATATCCGATCCAAGAATGGGGAACGTAGGCGAGAAATTTTAGCCGAATGTTCTTATGCCAAATTCGTTTAAATCTGAATAAATCTAAAGTACAATATAGTGTAAAATGTAGATGGAAAACGTGTAATTTAAAAAATTCACCACTGAATCTCAAATATCAATAGGGGCAGCCTAACATCATTTGTTTTCATCTTTCTGCTCGCATGCACCATTTCTAACAACTCTATGGTCGGTATATACTAGCTCGAAGGCCATCCACATGTTTAACACTGCTGAAGGCTACAAATTCATATTTGCTGATAATTCTGGAGGAAAAATTGATCAATATAAAGTTACAATAGTTATATCTTTCTGGTTGATATTTCTAACGTCAAAATAATAAAAGAAATACATTGCCAGTTCGTTTTATTTCTGCGTGTATTAGAGCAGAAATATCAATTTTCGCGGCATGTATTAATATAAAACAAAAATGTTGCAAAGGACAGCAATAGGCAGCTTAGTATTTTGCATTTATAAACGGGCTTATGTGGACAGAAAATTATTTCTAACTATTAAGAGTATCTGGATATAAAATTGTTGCAAAGCTGGAGATAAATAATTATAGAAAGTTCACATAATATTAGGAATAGAGAATGTAAATTATTTCGTCATTTCAATAATTGACGAATATTTACTTTTATCATACCCGGGGTAAGAGAGACAACGCAAAGAATATATCAGAAAGATTTGAACTAAAAAGTTATAGAAAGCTAACAAAACATTGCATTTTGCTCACCGTTCTGTATCTAATATTTCGTATGCTAAATGTGGCGAGCTGGTAGAGTCATTAGCATGCCGGACAAAATGCATACCGGCATTCATTTCGTCCGTCTTTGCGTTCCGAGTTGAAATTCCGTCAAGGTCGACTTTACCTTTCAACCGGTACATAAAATGAGTACCAGTTGAGCACTGGGGTCGATGTAATTGACTTGTCCCTCCTCAGAAACTGCTGGCCTTGTAAAATTTGAAACAAATATTTCATTATGCTTTTCACATTGACACTTGGTGATATATTTTTAAGAGAAAAAGATAGAGTCAATTAAAGCGACCGCATTGCGTTAGTCTATCAACGGTAGTCAGAGGAAGGAAAGACAAAATGAGACAAGGACTATAAACGAAAAGCAAAACGAGACAAGGACTATGAAGGATTATAAGAAAATACCAGCAGGCATATAATCCCAAATAATGATTATTATTTTTAATTTTCAGACAACGCCACGCATTTTTAGGTGGCGGATGGTTTACAAAGGTGTGTGGAATGTAAAGGATATCCTAAGATGTTATATAGTTGAAATGGTGACCAATTGAAATAAGAAACCGCGAAGAAAAAAATAAATAGAAAGTATACTACAAACAGTAAATAAAGCAAGATATAAATTAATGGAACTAAACATGAAACATTTTGGGTTTTTGTCAACACACGAAGAAGACGTCGAATCTCAGTTCGTCGTTTTCGCCATTGTCCTCTTCATTAAGGAAGAACATTATAGTTGTTCTGAAGAGATAATTCCTTCTTGGATTCCTTGTTTTCCAATCCTGTTTACCTTACTTTTTTTTTTTTTTTTTGGTGGGTGACTTTTTTTCACCTTTTGAATTTCTTCCGATTGCTTGGAAATGTCCCAAAGCAGGTGTTGATCGTTCCTCGCAACCAATCCCCATTTGACACGAAGATGGAGTGGTGTTTCTGGTTGTCACTGTTAATAATTCAATTCTAATTAAAATAGGAGGATGATACCTGGCAATATAAACACTAATAACCATACTTTTGAAAGAGGTTCTCGATTCTCTTTCTACACTAGTCTTTTGTAACTCAATTCCTCTACACTAGAATTAAATAGGATAAGCAATAGAAATAAAGTCAAGGATAGGAAAATCACTGTTAGCAGGCCTGATGCCGTGGAATTGTCTGAAATAAAGTCTCTTCACAGAATTTTTGCGTTAAAAATACGATAGATATAAGCAACAAGTCTATGAAGAGATTTTATCTCCAACAATTCCACAGCACCATGTCTTCCAACGGTGTATACATGTCAAATATAACATACAGATAGCGATTTGATTTAATGTTTCAATTGCGAATACCGATCTTTAGAAAGTAGCCAAGAATTCACTGACAGCGTAAGTATGGAGTTTGAAAGAGATAAATGTGCAAAAGCTACAGTTAAAAGAAGACAACTAGAAGTGAATTAATTGAGTTTGATACAGACTCAGAGATCAAAGAATAAAAGTAAGAAGGAACGTACAAGTATGTAAGGATTAATGAAAGAGATGGAATGCAACATGAAAGGATATATGTAAAAAGAATGCATCAAGAGTGTAAAAGTCATTATAAAGATTGAGCACAAAATTACAAAAGTACAAAATTTCAACCAACGACCCTAAACACCCCGGCAATCCCAGCTCTAACTTATAAATTCAATATCATCAGTTAGAACGTAATGAAATAAAATGGATAAAAGAATCTCTAAGACACTGATGTACAACAAAATGCACTGCCTCAAGGCAAATTTTGATTGTATCTGCAGAGAATCAAGGAGAAGAGAGTAATGGCACAACCGGAACAGTCATATAAAACCACAACAATGGAAATATTTAGATACCTAGAAACCACAGATGATAAGCTGATGCAACAAGTTCTACAACACAAAACTAATAAAATAGCTTCACTCAGCTGTAAAGTTAAGTAGAGAATTCACCACAATGGAAATCTGACAGAGAATGATCAACAAGAAAAACAACTACCAAGCAAGCTAAAAATATCAAGTAGCTGCTAAAAGAAAGCAAAGTCAAAAACAGAAGATCGATGGAAGCAAATGCCTGAACACCGAAGCAAAGAGGCTGATGTAGACCAGAAAACCACCCATCAGTGATGTTCGAGGAGTTTAGGATTGAAACCAAGGCAAGTATTCATATTGGCAGCGCAAGACCAAACTTGTTTACCAGAAACTACCAAGTCCATATATCAAAAAATGGAGCAAATCCAAAATGTAAAGATTACTTCATCCCAGGCTACTTGGTGCTAACTCCAAATGAATATAAGAATCTCCATGATAGAGTAGACCAACTTACACTGAAGAATATTTATTCATTACTAAATAAAAACAGTTAGTAATGAAAATTACACAGAACCAGTCTTGGAATGAGATAATGTAACAGTTCTTAGGTCAACACAGACCGGAAAAATCAAAGAACTTGACTAGATATCATCATGATGGTCAACAACAGAGATAAGAGGTACAAATTAATTTATGTAGAATTATACCATCGGATAAAATTACATTCACAAAAGTTTTTCAAAATCATTAAGTTAATACAAAGATTAGAGATAGAGATGAGAAAAATGTGGTGCCATAAAATGAAACAATTTCTAGTTATTATAGGGGTGTTAGGCATAATAAAAATTAAAGAAAGGATGAGAGAAATATATAAGCAACATCTCGAAAGAAACATCTTTTCAAAAATTTTAAAAAACGCACCATCTTGTCCTGTGCATTCACTACGAGAAGCCCTCCCAATTTAACTTTGAATTCTAGAGAACCTGTAAATTAATGTGACGTACTTTAATTGTTTGTTTCCCTAATTAAAATAATAACCGTACACATAAATCAATATTTGATAACACTTTATTCTATGTGTTTGCGCTACTTTTGTATTTACACTTAATTCACATATACTCTAAAACCCATTATTTAACATACCAAGCCTTCTAGGGTTTTATTCGTTCACATTGATTCCAGTACTTATGTTAGCCTGCTACTATTTTATTGATCTATTTTTATCGAAAGATTAAATCAAAGATTTTCACATAATACAAGTCGAGTCGGTTTTACGTCGGTGAAAACGAACTCGGACACTGACATGGTTGCCGTTCAAGCCTTTTCTTAAAAGAACAGTATTTTTTATGGAGTCTAGTGACGTTGAGTATACACTGAAAATGGTAGCTTATATACAGGTTGTTGAATGAATTTAATCACTTCGCTTCTCCTACCCTAAGTCATAGGATGTGACTGACTCAGCAAGCGACCACAAAAAATGGCCAAAAGAGGAAATTAACTAATAATAATAAAGAGTCTCGGGATACTTAAAGAAAATACTGAGAGTAAACGTCGGAGGTATTTAGCATGATAGAACGTCATTTGACTGCTCTGAAAAACATTCTGTAGCAAAGACTAGAAATACAATAAACCAAATTGTAAAGAATGAAAGCAGTTGAAGGATGACTGCGAAAGCAATTCCCTGTAAAATTGATCATTACCACGAATAATTGATGTATTACAAACGTTCATGGTATTTGGGGATCCGATGTAAAAGCAAAAAGATATTTCCAAGCATGGCTCATATCAACGCCAAACGATTTCTTCTTTGTACACAAAAAAAAAAGAAACAAAACAAATACAGATAAACACTGTATAATAAAAACAGTACAGCCGTATAAGATTAATATTTAAAATGAAGTTAAGATCCAACATGGGGGAATTATATATGGACATGTCAATGGTGCTAGCAATAAGTTATTTTATTGTTAACTGGAAGCCAAGTGAATTGTCAAGACGAGATATGAAAATAAGTAAATCAATGATGGTATTTAAAATGCATTTTCTAAAAGTGCTCACAAAAGTATATTTACCACAAATAAAGACAGAAATCTTCTGCAAAGTTGACGGAGGATGGATTTGTATTCGGATCTGCAATGCATGGAGTCCATGGGTTTTCTTTTCTAACTCAACCACCTAATGTAATAGTTCGTTTATGTTGGCATATTTCTCATTGTGAATGCCGTATATCCATGCAATTCTTGTGGGTGGCGCTGATAACGTGACGAGAATATATTTTTCGTTTTATACCTAAACGGCTTTTACTTATGCTAGCAATGACATTGGTAAAAATATGAACAGAGTCTCTCACTACCTTGCAGAACAAGTGTGTTATTAGTTAGTATATATATATATATATATATATATATATATATATATATGTGTGTGTGTGTGTGTGTGTGTGTGTGTGTGTGTGTGTGTGTGTGTGTGTGTGTGTGTGTGTGTGTGTGTGTGTGTGTGTGTGTGTGTGTGTGTGTATTTTTTATCTTCTGTTTGTTTGAGTCTGCGACCATGCTGGGGCATCGCCTTGAATAAGTTTTGTCGAATGAATCGACCCAGGATTTATTTTTTTAAACCAGGTACTTGTCCTATCGGTCTCTTTTGCTGAATCACTAATTTACGGGGATGTGAACACATGAACACCGGTTGTCAATCCAGTGGTGGGGAAAAACATTCACACACATACAAACACACAAAAACACACACACATATATATTTACGATGGGCTTCTTTCAGTTTCTGCCCACGAAATTCATTCACAAAGCACTGGTCGGCCCGAGGCTACAGTAGAAGAGACTTGCCCAAAGTGCTATGTAGTAGGAATGAACCCAGAACCATTTGGTTGGAAGGAAAACTTCTTACCAAACAGCCAGGCATACGTACACACACACATAGAATCTCACCCACTTTTCTGCTTTCATAAACAAATTTAACAAAATATTTTCTTACGTAGGCACAAAGAATGTGCAAAAGGGCATAATGGATTTAATCGATGGCAGTAATTGTACTGATTTTGCGGAACTGAGATGAATGAAGAATTGTAAAATCGTCAAGGATTCAATTCAGTGACGTAGAAATAATTTGTGTTTAATTACTGACACAAAAAGACAGACATTTTCGATAGCTAAATTTATTGCTTATTAACTTCACTTCAAATAGAATTCTCTGCAAATTTTCAGTCAATTCACCCTTTTGATATATAACTATAGAGACGTCATTTTCTTCTGATAATTATTATTGCGAGCTATCAATCTACGTTCGTCACAGTAGTGTTGATTACAGTCTGAATGGAAGTGCACAGTAATATATAATATACAAGTTCACTAACAGCCATTTAAAAGATCATTCAACTTCCTTCAGGAATGCATTTATTGTTTTCAGTTATAAATGATATGGAATATCTTATATCTCATTACAAAGAGTTTGTTCCAATTTATATCAGCCTTAAAAAGTATCTCATGCTGAGTGATGTATAAATGAATAAACTGCCACAACATTTGAAATATGACTTTGATGGATGTCACATCTCATACGAAAGAAATGTATTTTTTAAAGATGTAATACACACACACACACACACACACACACACACAGACATTCTTTTACTTGTTTCAGTCATTTGACGGCGGCCATGATGGAGCACCGCCTTTAGTCGAACAAACCGACACCAGGACTTACTCTTTACAAACCTAGTGTTTATTCTATCGGCCTCTTTTGCCGAACCGCTAGATAATGAGGATGTAAACATACCAGCATCGGTTGTCAAGTGAAGCTGTGGGAGAGGCAAACACAGACACACAAACATATACACGTGTATATATATATATATATATATATATATATATGTGTGTGTGTGTGTGTATGTGTGTGTGTAGAGTGTTAGGTGTGATGTACAGAAGTAAATATAGAAAAAAAAGTCGTCAGAATTTTGGAATAACTTCATTTATTTTATACATATATTAGCGCTTTCGTTCGTCTTTCGAACTTGTCAAATATAACTGTGAAAATGCAGAGATCTGGCTTATTTATATAAAAACAGGTGTTTAGGGGGGTTTTGTTTATAACAAAAAAAAAAATCTTCTGTTATAAACAACCCCCCCCCCCCCCAAAAAAAAAACACACCTGTTTTTAAATAAATAAGCTAGATCTCTGTATTTTCACAGTTATATTTGACAAGTTCGAAAGACGAACGAAAGCGCTAATATATGTATAAAATAAATGAAAGAAGTTATTGCAAAATTCTGACGACTTTTTTTTCAATATATATATATATATATATATATATATATATATATATATATATGACATCTTTTAGTTTCCGTCTACCAAGTCCACTCACAAGGCTTTAGCCGGCCTGAGGCTATAATAGAAGACACGTGCCCAACGCTGTGGGACTGAACCCGTAACCATATGGTTGTAAAGCAAATTTCTTAGCACACAGCCACGCCTGCATTATACAAGTATTCATACATACATACATAAAATATTCACAATTATTTCGAATATTGTAACTATGAATAAATCCGATGAGATTTTATGAAACAATTATTAATCAATCAATAGGAATTTCCTGTATCGATTAAATTACCACATAAGAAGGAACAACGACTCTATACATTTGGTATCCTTTGCAACAGAAGAATTGTTACTCCCCAAAAGAATGTATGTTGTTGATCAGATATAACTTATCTTCTAGTCTTTTACTAGTTTCAGTCATTGGTGCGACCATGCTACAGAAACGCCTTCAAGGATCTTATTTGATCACATCGACACTAGTACTTACCATTTCGACATAATGGAACACAAGTCGATAGCGGTTTTCACTAGTACATCGGAACGCACACACAGTGACTGTCTACCATATTGCACTTTGAAGAAGATGGTCAACCCTAGGATACAGTAGAAGATAGTTGCCTAAGGTTCTGTGTAGTTTAATCGAACCTAGAACCACGGTTTCGGAAACGATACAGCTATACTTGCATCTATTGTGCACGGCAAATTTCATTCCATCTTTAATCCTCACTCTCGACATATCAGTTTCTCCTTTTCTCCTCATCCATAGTTTATATTACCCTATGCTAGATTCTGCTTTCAGCACTTTTCACACTCATCATCTTTAGAACTGTCCACCTTTTGTGAAAGTTATATTAATTTCCGTTAGGTATATTGGGAAATAAAAATAGATTTATATAGTTTTCGATGTGATAAAAAATTATTTTTAGTGATTAGATAACTCACGAATATGTCGATCTATCAAGAAAAGAAAGACGGAAAGATAAAATGAAAGGAAGCAGACAAGGGAAGGCTGGCTAGAAAGGAAAAGGTAAAAGGATGAAATGGAATGAAATGAGATGGGATGGATTATAGTGGCCTGACGCTGTGTCTAGCAGCGACAAGTAATTGAAATAGATGGAATGATGCTAGTAGCTGCCTTAAGGCTCAATTTCCTCTCATGCAAGCAATGAGCCATAATCTCAGATTTTACGTTCTGCGTGAATGTGTTTTCTAATATCAGTTGTTTCCTGCTAAACCTAGTTTTCACGTTTGCTGCTTATAGACTTCCAATTTCCCAATAATTTTCATGTAATACCGTAATGTGGAGCTTTCTCTAGTAAAAGCCACATATTGTGGGCCAGCAGTACAGCCCGACAGAAATATTTTGTTGATATTTTCAATTTGCAGGGACTGACATTTAAACTAAGTATAACTAAGATTCTTAGATTTTATGTTATTAGATATTAGAAGCTTCAATTTTTTCTATGATTTTCAGTTATATTGTAATTTTTTCTATTCTTATGGCCTAAATGCTGACTTATAGTTTTCTCAATGTCAATTTGAATTAATATTGGCCTTATGAGTAAAGGCTGCTTTTATTTAATGATAATAGAAATATTGATTTTTTTCAAATTTCCAACGCTATAAATTTTGCATAATTTCGACCAGTAAATTACACACACATACACATAAAACATGTCATTTATATACATGTAATGCATATACATACATATATATTTGCATTTAACATAATTACACAAATGTATATGTGTGTATTATATATTAGATATATCCATTTATATATTTGTATATATATATATATATATATATATATATATGGGGAGGGGGGAATTATGTCTGTGACTGTGTTTGTGGAGTTGTTAGCTAACTCCTCCGACATCGTTTTATCGATTTTGATGAAACTTTACATGTGAGTAGAACTCATGTTTGGAAACCTCATTGCATACTCAGATCGTTGGAAAAATATCGATAATAGGGCCCCTGCAAGGGATCCTTATATATGTCCAAAAGAAATAACCCATTCATTTTCGTAAATTATTTGGTAAAAATGAAATTGAGTATGCTTACTTCTTAGTATTTGAAGTGTTAGAGTTATTTTCGCAATTTATCCAGTACAACTCTTAAACAAATAAATAGTATTTTCTTAAACGATAGATCCACTTCGGTTAGTGATTTATTCACGAATATATCAACACTAGCGCCCTGAGAGTAATGTTCTCTGGGAACGCACAAAAGCGCTTTTAAGATTTATTTACTTTGAATTGTTATTATCTCATACCTGATTAGCCTGTTATTACGTAACATGCTTCACGATTTTACTATACATATCTTTTTAGTATTTGCTTCTATGTTCTAAATACTCTAGGAGCGCATTAAAGCCCTTTTCGGGGCTACTTTATTTGAATTCTTACTATCGGGTAACTAATTTCATGTTATTACATAACTGACTTCACAATTTGGGTATTCATAACTTATTGGGAATTCCTAAAAGCAAGATCCTATCTAAGTCAATTCGGTATTCTCTGTAAATGCACAAAAACCGTTTTAAGGGTGACATACTTTGTATTGTTGTTATTAGATTAGCGAAACAATTATGAGAACGGAACCAAGGGATAAGCCCTGTTTTTCCAGGAATTACCGGGTACGTCAGCTACTGTATATATATATATATATATATATATATATATATATATATATAATTCAATAATAGGATAAAATCTTTTACAAGAATTTTATCAAGAAGCTAGCGTGAAAAAACTCATAAGGGGAAAAATCCATCATTTTATATATGTATATATATATATATATATATATATATATATACAACACATATATAAATATATAGGGAGCTCACCTAACCTCTTGAGAGAGTCCATTTCTTCCAGGAAGTGTTGAGTGTGTGCATGTGAAAGAGGACAAAGAGAGGGGGAGGGGGAAGAGAGAGGGAGGGGAAGAGAGGGGGAGGGAAAGAGAGGGGAGGGGAAGAGAGGGGGAGGGGAAAGAGAGGGGGAGGGGGAAGAGAGAGAGAGGAGAGAAAATAAGAATCAATTCTAGTGCTTGATTAATATTTCATTTATCGACCCGAAATGAGGAAAAGTAATGTTTACTTCGGTGAGGTTTGTGCTCAGAGTGCTGAGAACCGGAGGAAACGTCGCCAAGTATTGAATCTGACGACTGAGCCAGTCAACCGCCATACTATATGGAATACATATATAAATACGCACACATACACAAACATTATACAGGAAAATAAAACCAGCAATATCTCTTGGAAAGAGAGTATTAAACACCGTTGTAGAGTAAGCTTTAGCGTGGATATTGGGAGTATCCGAGGTTCACAGAAACAAATAGTTTGGTAACTTAGCATGGAATTCTGTTTCTTAAAATGCTTTAACCGAATATCTAAAGTTATCTATTACGGGTATGTATTGTAGCATCTCTAAATATGTACGTTGTCAAGTATACAAGGTGGAATACTGAATTAATATTTGGACATACGTCGAGCATATGAGAGAGTTTAGTTATCGTAGATCATCAGATTCTTCGTTGTATATCTTAGCAACCTCTCTTTGCATGCAATTATATTATCCGTAAAAAAAAAAATAAAAAAAAAAAATAAAAAAAAATCAACGTCACACAAAGCAAGCATCGTTATAATATTTATATTTTGTTTCTGAGAAACCCATCGATGGTTATAAAGAAAATATATATTTGAATGATTTGAAGTTGATCTTTGCAGTTATTGTTTTAGCCACATGACTTAAACAAACCACCCGAGTAGCTAATTTGTAGTTATTCCAAATATCACTCTTGTGACATTTATTTACTATTAACATCATCAAAACCAAGAAATCTTTGTATGCATATATTCTTATAACTGTGTAAAAGTATTTGTAATGTTCAATGGACACAGACTATGTTTCGATGGTTTTTTTTTCTCTGTGTGTGTCTATGATTTCTAGTGAAAATGTTGCCATGGATACATGTTAAGATAAAAACGAAAATAAATTACCTTAATCCGCAATAGTAATGAATCATGTTACTTTGCAGTAATATTATCTTTCTAAATAATACGTGAATTTCAGGACATTTGGGTCATAAAACGTTATTGATTTTCAATGAACAGACGAAATCGTTATTTCTAGAAACGCTTTTAAGGGTTAAGATCTCGATTATTCTAATAAAATACTTATAAAAAAAAATCATATCAAATCATTGTAAATAATGATTTCTGTTCTTAGAAACGAGGTTCCTTTAAAAGTCCGTTCTTAGAAGAAAAAAAGTACTTGCATGTTATTGTTACTCATTTGATCAAATTAGATGGAACGGAAAACGAATTTGGTTGAAGAAGGTTTATAACTCAGCTTGTATATCTTTCAGTGTGTGAAATTTAAATAAATATAATTAATAGAAGCGTTAACATTCTTAGTTATTTAACAATTCAAATATAATTATTCTTCTGCGTTGATTGGGAGCAGTTTTTAATGATTATGGTAGTAGTTTTTAAATGAACAGAAATAAGTACAGTTTTAAAGTTATTTTCTTAGATCAACTTTCAGAAGTCTGTGGCTGGTAAAAATAAAACAATATAAAAATAAAACAATATAATAAATTAAGGTTTGTAAATCAAAGAGTAAGTATCAAAGCGATAGTGGTATGTAATTTATTTTACCTGTAATGTCAAATATCTATTTCAATACAAAATTTATATAGTCAACTAAAACTTCAGATATGTTTACATAAGTATCCCGAATAGTTATAAAATGTTGACTTTTGTATGGTTTGTGTTGGTTTGGATTGTTTGATCTATGCTTCTTCCCATGAAATGTGAATAATTAGGAAAAGATTGAATGCAATCCTTGGTATTTGTTTTTATATACCTGGTATGTTAATATTTACTTCCTAGATTAACTTCGACTGAAAGCATGATCAAAGCATTTCGATCGTGGCTGTCACCTCCTTTTACGAGTGTGCAGTTCTACATTATTGAATGCATATTTTCCTTATTTTAGGATAGCAGATGTGATTTGGGGTAGATTTAGCCATACTTGGGGTAAGTTAAGCGATCACGTAAGGGCTCTCTCTTTGGTAAATGTTCTTGAGTGGCAGAAAAGAAAGGGTACTTTTTCTACACGGCAGTTTTCGATTTTTCTGTTTTCTGTTATTTGTTAGTTCCTTAAACGATAAGTGAAGAATTTTCAGGCATGTAATAGAGCTTATTCAGTCAAGTATACCCTTCTCCAAATTGTGTACCATTTCCCAATGATTATAAAATAGTTTACATAATGTACCAGCATCATTCACCAAACTCAGTTATTTCTTTTTGTATGGCATAGGAATTCTAAGCAAATATTTAAAATAAACAAATGGATTTCTATACAACGTTAAAGTGAAAATATTGGTTTTAGTGAATGTTTATATTATTGTTTAAGGCGGCTCATGTTAAAGAAAACCATACGTTAGGTTTTCACAGAAGAAACGGGTTTTTCTTTTAAATACATTGCTAAGTTTTAATCGCAAAAATACGATACTATTTCCAATACAAGAAAACACTGGAATGTTTCCTAAGTTGTAATGTTATTTACAGGTGGTGTAACTGTAAAAAGAAATGCTATAATCAAGAATCAAAGTCATGTACCGATCAGGCTTACCAAGAGGTTTCCGTCAACTCTTTAGTACTCACGCAAGATATCAACGAATGAACGATACTTTTTATTGACTGTGCATTTAATGTCGAAGGGATGCTTCCCAATATATTAATATTTTCTCTAATTTAGCTCTGTCGATATTTTTGCCAGCCTTGCTCTACTGGAGATTTGTAGCCCGGAGATACCTCAGTTTCAATTAGTTTCAATGACTTCAAATAATCTCACGGAACTGTGTACAACCTTTGACATTCTTGTGTTCATGGAAAATATCTTCCACATTTATCATAACATGAATTTCATTTTTATTATTTATGAAATGAAAATTTATTTATTTTAAAGATTTAGATTCATAATTCAGCGAATTTAACAATGCCAATTAAACAACTGAAAAATATAAAAAATTATATTTCGAGATTGTAGTTAAATAACTACCCGTGAAAATGTTTCTACCTGTACAGTTAGGAGATACTTAAGTACTGAGTAATATACATACAACAGTCTCTGAAATAACTAAACAGAAATCGTTACACAAATTCAGAAGCATTATTCAATAAATCACAATATCCGAAAACTGATGTGTTCCTGACAGGAGAATCATATCTATCATGTTTCCAAAACTCTTAACTCATTGAACATTACATTCTGCATCAATTAGCTGTTGCATAGCAGATAAGGAAAATGTGAACTATTTTCTACAGAAGAAAACAGAATGGGAAATTGTTAACATGCAGCACAAAATATTTGAAAAGTACGTCGCAATGATAGCTGGTTAGGTGCGTTATACATTAGAAGTCATAAATTTTATACTAGGCTTAATGTTATTGACAATACGTACCTCTTGAACACACACACACACACACATACGATAATTGGGGTGGACGGGTATTCAGGTATTCTCGATGACCAGCTGACTAGGGAAAGAGAAGGTTTCAGTAAGAAATAAAGCACAATCGATCGCATATTTACTCCGACACCGCTTATAGAATGAGCGAAAGAATACAAGCTGCTTCTGTGAATCACATTCATCAACTACAAAAACACCGTCGACCGCTGCTCAGGGATGAGAACGCAGGATGCTCCACTGATATAGTTCTGTCATCGCCTCCAGTAAGAGCCCCAATTGAGAAGGGCGTCAAAGAGAGATACTCTCTTTTCAAATATACTAACACATCTGATTGTTCGCAGGTAACATCGTATTCATTGCCGAAATCACAGATCAGCTGCAGACCATACTGACAGAACTGGACAACCATAGCTTACCAATAGGCCTTAAAATGAACCACAAGAAAACAAATTGCAAGCAGTCCCAAAACATAGCACAAGAACGAATAGAGGCAAGAAGTGATGAAATCTAGGAGGTAAAAGAGTAGATCTACTTAGGGCATGCAATGAACATGCGCCGAGACATGAATGCTGAAATCTCGAGGAGGCTAAAGCAGGATATTTACCTCCATAAAGGATGAGATCAAAGCAAAGCTGGACAGAACCTACGCGCCACACTCTTCAATAGCACCGTCCTATATGTGCTCTTGTAAGCAAGTTAGACGTAGTCTACTACGAAGAGGGAAGAACATTGATTGGCTACGACGGAACGAGCCATTGTAGGATTATATTGCGAGCATATCCGAAATAAAGTAATTCGAGAGTGGAGCAGAGTGAACGCTGTGATCGCAAACTATTAAAAGTATAAGTTTCGCTGAGCCGGACATGTCTCTTAGTTCACAGACGAAAGGTGAACCCGTGCAGTTGCTGAGTGGTATCCAAGAGATCGCGAAAGGCCACTCGAAAGGCATCCACGGTGATGGGAAAATGATTTAGTTAAATAGTTTCAACCAATGTGATAAAGAATGGTGCAATTAAGAAAGAGCTGGAAGCGCTTTGTGACCAGCGATGTATAACAAAAGCCGAAGGTCGGTGTGATACAGTGATTATTTATATATATATATATATATATATATATATGCACACACACACACACACACACATTGTACATCTTAAATCTATATGACGTTAAACTGAGAATAATTTTATCCCCATCATCAAATTGGTTTTGTATTAGATGAGTAATCTTCAGGGGGAACATTTTATTTTCTCGTAAAGTTAAGAGAAAGTCAGATAGAAAAATCAAAAGGAAAATGAGAAAAACTTATGAAATTTACTTTAGTATACAAGAAAAAATAAAATACAAAAAATCCGAGTTTATTTTCTGCAATACCTCTTAATAGTTTGTTTTCACTTAAAATGTAATATGATAAAAATATAAACTATGCGTAATCAATCTGTCATAGAAATCTATTGATTTTGCATTAATAATGATTTTTCATATGGGCAGAAAGCCACAAATATCTAATACAAAAATACAGACGATTAATTTGACATCAGAATATAACTATTAGGTTTTTCCAGATGGGATTGAAGGACAACATTTACACGTTTCGAATGCTGGTTCGTTTAATGTAATGCATTTTGTTTGCGACAATAATATATTGGCCATTTCAGGATGCTAATTCTCACAATACTCTCGGGGTAAATAGGTAGTGTTTGGACGGGAGATATACTGTTTTCAATATTTGAAAGATGAACAGCAGGGTGTAGTTCGGGAGAATTTCGGGATTCTGTTGTGATTGTAATAAATACCGAAATACATTTTCCCCCACAAAACAAAGGGGAATAAATTGATATACTTCAGTTTATTTTCCCGATTGCAGAAGTTGGAAAAAAAAATATCGCCAAAGTTCAAGGAACTTAATACCACAGACTTTATATTTTACAAAAGTTTCTACCATAAATTCTAATAAATATTGATTGCCAGGTGTTATTTAAAGAATCTTTTGTAGTATATAGTTCAAATCACAACAAATCAAAACCTTATATTCTATCTACAATGTTATACAGCGATAAAGCATGTAATTTGTTTTTCTTGTTGAAACACAGTTCAGTTTTAAACTTGTAGACATGAGATCAAAGTATTTTTCTCTCAGATATATTGTATCTAAAACTACTTTCATCAATATGTCATTTTGTGTAAGCTGGAAGTGTGCGAATCGAAGCAAATTTAGCAGATATTTCTAACAGTATGTTCGACAAAGTATAGCCTCTTTCGTTGTTCAGAGAAGCTTCATTTTTTGCCCCTTAAGTTTCCCCACTAGAAGCAAACTACATTCTCAGCTGTTAGATGTATTTAAAAACATCCTTCGATTGATGCTGAAACCATAAGAATTATAAAGCTTTCCTACAACCGAAGGCGTTTCACGTTAATAAAAGAATTCGAACGCAATAGAAAAATTAATATGAATTTGCAAGACAGGGTATTCAGTAAATGAAAAAAAAAAAAAAAACTTGAAGAAAGAAAATGATAAGCAATTGGATGACAATATACACACAAATATACAATATCGGTGCATTCATTCAGAAGATGTTGGTATTTACAGGACATGTCATTCTCATTATTTAGTTCCAGGTTACTTTTAATCGAGAAAACTTATCGTAAAAGCTCCAGATTTGCCGATCCGGTTTTTCTCCTTCAGTCATAGTACACTTCGGATATCTTTATCGAATATATCCTTCATCTATAAAGATTTCAGAGTTTTGCAACAGCCTGAGAGGCCACGTGGGGATTTATAACTTACTTCGAGTAAACTCTGTATCAGGTTATTGTCAAGTGAATTTGACCAAAGTAATGTTTCTTTCGATATTTTAGAATTCTAACATCTAAAACCACATTATTAATTATGTATAAAATTTCATTCGCTGGAAATAAATTTTTTAAAAATAGTGTACAGAAGCATATAAAATGTATGTTTAAGTGTGTAGTATTTCAACCCATTAAATATTACAGAAAAATTATTTCTAAAAATATATTCAACGAAAACACATGATCAGTAACAAATAACAAAAAGCAAGAGTCGCAAACTTAACTTGAAATATGAACTACTTCAAAAGTGTAACACATTTTTATAAACAACTTGATAATTCTTTGTTGTTTCATTTTCATTTAATAAGAGCTCTCGAGAAACCTATGAAGGAAACGATATGCAACGATGGAAAATAAAAAAAAGAAAAGAAGAAGGAACGTACAGAAAACTGCTGCGAGAGTAGAGATCAATAGAGACGTATTCACTTTTCAAATGCATTGCTTAGAAAGATTTCAAATCTCATTTTAAATAATTTCATTGCCTGATATAATTCAGATGTTTCTTGCAAGGTAGAGAATTTATCTTTGCTTGCATAATCAATTCCTTTTCTAGAGTTCTTAGCAAATACATAAATAAAAAGATATAGTTTGGAGCGCAATCGATTGAAAATGAGGCAACACTTTCTATTGCAGTAGTTGGATAATAAAGAGCAATAGAATTCTTCAGTAGCAGAAGGAGAAAATATCTGTACTTACTAAAATCAAGTATTTGCAAAGATTAAGAAAATTATTACGAGGTGAGAATAAGTATAGATTTAGATGTCATCTCGCTCCACAGCTGTTCTGTACAAGAGACACACGTGTAGATATGGGTATATATATATTTATATGGGTATACATACATACACACATATATATATATATATATATATATATATATATATATATATATGGGTGTATATATATATATATATATATATATATATATATATGTATATATATATATATATATATATATATATATGTATATATATATATATATATATATATATATGTATATATATATATATATATATATATATATATATATATATATATATGTTTATATATATATATGTATATATATATGTATATATTGGAAGGTTTGGAGGTGATGTACAGAAATTATATAGAAAAAAATTAAGGTACTCAGAAATCTGGATGTTTGTACATTTACAGATTTTTATTAATGTCACATATTAAATAAAGCGCTTTTCACCTGGTCGTGTAGGATTTGAAAATCAACAATCACGACAATAGTGACGACATGGCACCACCTCACATGTAAAATGAGGATTTTGGATAGCCATTGTTTTTCCTTGAATTGATATGAGGATATAAGAAAAGAAATCAGGAAAAGATTGTATTACTATTCAGTTCCCTTGGCAAGAATAGGTGTGAGTGGAACGTGCTCTCTGAAGAATAGTACTCTCAGAAAGTAGTACGAAGGCAATAACAAGTTGCTATATGAACTGGAGGTTTTGCATAATTGTTACCTTCTCTAAGCAACATGTAGAAAGATAACACCTATGCAATAAGTTTTTAATAATGTTATTCATAATGCCGACAGATTTGACTATATATAAATTAGGGAATACATTTAAACAACTTTCCAGCTTGTACTTGATTTAAAAAGCGTTTGATAGTCAGTTTTATTCGTGGAGAGGGTAACGAAAGGATTTTATTAATCAAACATGAAACATGTCAGGATAATCTCCTCTCCTTTACATCTGTTCATCTCAGGAGAATAACAAGATGAAATTGCATTCGTTTACATTCTACAACATAATCAAAATACATTACTTTTTATCTACCTATCTATCTATCTATATATATATATATGGATAGATAGATAGATTAGATAGATGTTTACGCACATACGTATACAGTATGAATCCATGTGGTTCTCTTTCAAATAATGCTCTCTACCAGCTATATTATCAGTAATCATCAATATTTTACAGAATATATTCCCATCTAAAATAGGAAAAGAGATTCACATGAAATACAATTTGAGCGTAAACCTAAAGCAGTTTATGTAAAAGAAAAAAAAACTATTAAAATTATAATAGCGATGGGTATTGCTTCGATCCTTGTGAAGCGGGTTTTGCTGCTTTACTGCATCTCATTTCGTCTCTTATTATAGCGTATTCCATCGACTGATTTTCACTTCTCCGCAACATATTTTGGCATTGTGCCTAGACGAAATAAATCGTTATTTGCTTCAGGATATTTGGCTTCTTCACTGAAATATTTCAAGGTATCACAGTAATTTCAAATACAAGAAAAATGAATACAGTTTGTAGTTTTATAATTCATTCAGTTTCTCCAAGGGCAACACGTCTCTAAATTATTTGAGTATTTGTATTCTGTCTCTATCACTTATATACATGAAGTATGTATAAACACACGCGCATTCACAGATGATGATGATGATGATGATAACAAGTTTCATGATGGACATTCAGTTGTTCGATTAACTGAAAAACCTAGTCGTTAAATTAACATGTTAGGTTAAATACTATACTTATACTCTAGATGTAATTCTTAAACTGAATTAACATGACAATATTTCACACGGCCATACCTTCAACGACTTTAATCGAATATACCCCATCGTTACTTTGCGTTGTACTTACTTTATCAAACACACACACACACACACACACATATAAAGGAAAGAAAAGGTCGAATTTGCTCAGTGTCAAACAAACACTGTACGAGATTATTTATGATACGCTCACATCGATTTCCCCTCCTGCCTTGGTTGATAAAATATGTACAAGACAAAGTGCTGAGAGATTATTTTCGATTAAAACTGATATATATATATATATATATATATATATATATATATATGTATATATATATATACACGCACACACACACACACACACACACAATGTTATAACTAAATACCACGCTGTCTTTTCGTTCAAAGTTCAGCTAATTCCACCATTTTTACACACGTGGGTATATGTGAGTCTACATATATGTGCGTGTGTATATATATATATATATATATATATATATATATATATATATATATATATAAACAGAGAGAGAGAGAGAGAGAGAGAGAGAAAGAGAGAGAGAGAGAGAAAGAGAAGTATATAGAGAAGTATGAATTTTATATAGATCGGTATATTTTAAACTGATTTCATCGACATTATCTATTAGATTATTATTCTCACATTTAAAAAACAATAATAATTTGACATTTGTGTGAACTTATATATACAGACTTGTACAACAAACGAAAAATCTACAAAATACCTCACACTGATAGAGAGCAGAGTATGCATAAATGTACATACATCCATATATATATAACACATGCGCACACATACATTCGAAATTACGTTTCACAAGGGGTTCTTATTCTGGTATTCAATTTGTTTCAGTTGCCTGTATTAGCATTGTATCATAAGAATGTGTACATGCGTATTATGCCGGCTACCGTTTAATGATACTCATTAGTGAGTCAGTTTTTCGGTTATACCGATATAATGTAAGATAACTATAGCTAGATTGGCCTTCATACTGGAAAGAGGGGATACACATCCTTCTGTGATTCATCCACTAATGCAGTATCGCCCGATTAAATGAACCAATGATGATGACGATCAACTGGATTCTCACGGTAATGCGGACTATACTGTACTCATTCCAAGGATACAGACTCTGATGCTAAAGTCATGGGATTTGTGGAATCACGCGTAAGGACGTATTACGTATTTATAAATTCCATCCTAGAATTATTGTTATTAATATTTTCATATACACTCAACAGATTAGACTGTTGGAAAAGAAAAGAATCCTAACATCGGGCTACATGCAGCCTTAGATGTCAAGAACCCTCCTATTGGGTTACAGCAAGTAACCCTCGATGCCACTAACCCTCCTAAGCATCCTAGCTGTTCCTAATAACACTGTTTTCTGGAGCTGTACTAAACTGGGTTTTATGCCAATTTCCTCTATCCATCTGTTCAGATCTTTAGGAATAGTCCCCAATGCACCTATAACTACTGGGATACATTTTACCCGCACTTTCCATAGTCTCTGTAACTCATTAGCTAGATCCTGGTACTTGGCTAGTTTTTCTATACCTCTCATATCAATTTTTTCACCATTTGTACCTGTAAAGTTAATTATCTGGCACTTTCTATTCTCTTTATCTACTATTAACAAATCAGGCTTTCTAGCTTCTATTACTGTCAGTCTGAATGTTGAGGTCCCACAACATCTTGTATTCCTTACTTTCTAGTACTTTACTAGGTTCATGTTCATGCTATTTATCGGTATGTTAAAATCCTAGCTTTCTACATAGCTCCCAGTAGATTGCCATGACTTTTCTTGTATTCTTTCTGTACCAGTATGCTATATTAACTTACTATGTGAGTAACGCTTTCCTCTTTTGATTTGCATAATCTACATTGGAAATCTACTTGAGTTTTGTCTATCTTTGCATTTATCCAATTCGTCCTTAATGCTTGATCTTGTGCGGCTACTAACAAACTTTCTGTCTCCCTCTTCAGTTTTTCTTTCTGCAACCATAAATTTGCTGCAACTATCTTAGGGAATTTTTTTCTGGTTTTAACTTCGTTTGGGTTTTTGGGCTTCCCTTATTATATATATATATATATATATGCTTGTGTGTGCGGCCGCAAACATACACAAACATGTGGAGTTTTACAGATATATAAAGTGCAATTTTATCAACATTATTTCTTTATTGTCATTTGCCTTCCTGCGTATTAAATCATATATTTCATAATATAATCAATGTACATAGCAGGAAGTGAATTTTTATAGACTGGTGCCATAAAACAAAAATGTTATTTATACCTCGCAAATGGAGTAAATAAATTTACAGTAAACCACCAGGACATGTAAAAGCAAGAAAAATAAGGCAGAGCGATGATAATGATCTTTGCAAAGTACTAAACAGACAAAAGAAAGGAACCCAGAAGTGATTAATGGATAAATGATGTCAAGAAGTCAAGGTCAATGGGCGTATGTACAAACGACCCTTATGCCTGTCATTTCAACAAGAGAAAAGAAAATCGAAGGTCAATAAAAACTTGCCTCTAACTATATTTCAAACAGGTGCAGTGGAAGTGTGTTAGTGCCCAACTTGCAGTCGTACAACGAAAATTTTGACACCTTTAGGATGTTAATGAGAAACGGATTAAACAGTATTAGCGCGCTAAAATGGCTTCTCTACGTTGTTTCTTTCTCTCTCTCTCTCTCTCTCTCTCTCTCTCTATCTCTCTCTATCTCTCTATCTCTCTCACACACATACAAATGGGGTAGTTGGGAAATAAACTGCAGAAGTGTCATCAAAGGTTCGAATATTTTATTTTATAGCACAATAAAGAGTAAATTAGGGACCTTTATACTCAATTATCATAAAATATTTTATCCAACAAAACAGTTGATACAATAACGTTCTCTTTATGCATTTCCTGAAACATCTAAGTGAGCCAAGGATTATAAAATGGTTTACAAAGACGCATTCATCAAAAGAGATTAATTTTCTGTAACTGCTAAGAGGATGCAACATTTTTTTTAAAGATTAAGTCTGAAAACTAAATATTTAATCTAAATCGATAAATTTGAGTTTTTGAATTATTATTTGGCGCACACAAATAGTATTTCTAGACGGCTACGAAGATTCCATAAATTATGGTATTGTGACTTTTATAGGAGAATACCTTTAATCGCACCCAGCCTAATAATGACTTAAATGGAGGACATTATATTTCCGTTCGGGATTTGTATTGATTTTATGTAATGACGTAGTTGTTTGTAATTTTCACAATGCGCTTATATTATCATTAATGTTATTGAGATATTCATTTCATTAAATGAGGTGTCAACACTAAAAATACTTGAAAAAAGAAACAAGAATTAAGTGGATTAAAGTAAACCATTCAATGTGAGGCTGTGTGGAAGTGGGAAACTTCCTAAAGGTCAATCCAATTTACATTGATAGTTCTCTATTGAACATATATTTTGTCAGTGTTATATGGGAATTCACAAATGCAGGGCAATCTTTTAACGCTGAACTGATAGCTTGTGAGATACATAGAATAGAAAACTCTACAGTACTCTCGTCAGTATTGGATGTTTAGTTGGAATATTCAATGGGTTGTTCACATACGCCATTCGAAATTTTCTCATTTGAATTTTATTTCACAGAATAAAATCACTTCACTGCTTATGATACCTTAAAATCAAACTGGACCTTTGTTCCCTAAAACAGCTTGCTGCATAAAATATTCACGGGTTGAATCAATATCATTAAATTTATATTATATTGACCCAAAAAGGCAGCGAGCTGGCAGAATCGTTAGCACACCGGACTTAGCGGTATTTCGTCTGCCGCTACGTTCTGAGTTCAAATTCCGCTGAGGTCGACTTTTCCTTTCATCCTTTCGGGGTCGATAAATTAAGTACCAGTTGAGTACTGTGGTCGATGTGACCGACTGTCCCCCTCCCCACAAAAAATCCAGGCCTTGTACCTCTAGTAGAAAGAATTATATTGATCCAATAAAATGAAGAATACAACCAACACTAACATAGTTATACCTCTGAATTTCTTTAAATCAACGCGTTATTTCATATAATTCAAATATTTACATAAAAGTCTTTCACTCGATAACGATTATAAGTATTTACATTCACCTATTCTAAGGAATGATACGATTTTCCTTTTACAAATTTCAGCTGAATATACACTTTAAAATATTTATTGGAGATGTTGATGACTTTGGCAAGTTTGTTTCATGGAATAAAGTGTGTATTACGAAGAGCCTTTCTCTTCCCCGATCATCTCCAGAGCAATTGAGTCGTGCTGTTGTTACAGTTATAAGCAAGTACAAGCAGAACTCATCTGTGTCTCCCTCGGATGTGGGGCAAAGATATGAAACGCGAGAGTTTTTATATTCCTTAAACTTAACCACAAAGACTCAGTCGTGAACTTAGTGTCACTAGCGCATATTATCTGAAGTTTACACGAATCATCTTAAGTCTACGTGACACCATTATCTTCATTCTTTCGTTGAAAATCATCTGGCAAGACAAAGTTCCAGACACGGAGGTCCTTTCCCGTGCCGATCTGCTAAGCATTTATTTACACTCTGCTGAAGAAAGCGTAGGTCAGTTAGGTAGGCCACCCTATTCGAGTGCCTGACACACAACTACACAAAAGGTTGTTTTACAGTGAATTGGCAAGTGCACACAAGGTGGGCAGAAAAAGCACTTCAAAGATACACTCAAAGCCTCACTGAAGTGCTTTTATATCAACGCCGGCACCAACAGTGCTGCCACCTCCTACGAATAGAACAGAATCGCAAGAGCACACAGAAAACGTGTGCTGCTTTTATACACAGCGTTTCAAATTATTAACGACGTAACATTTTTTCATTTTATTTGAAAACCCACTCGTCGGAATTCAACAAAATTTTCGCAGAATGATGGCAACAGTTATATGCGGCGGTGTGTTAAAATACGTGAGATTCTATAAATCTAGACAGAAACTACGGCCATCTACCAAATTTATGTAAACTTTCACTGTCTCAAATTATTAGCGAGGTGTAATTAAAACTCATGTAAACAAGAAAATACCAATATGTTTGATGTACATACTGAAATGAACGCATACAGTCATACCTACAGTAAACATGGAAGAAATTAAAATAAACAAATAAACAACGTTCAAAAATGATAGGTGAGCTGGTTAGTAGGCGATATATGAGCCTTTGTTTAAAATAAGTTGGAATGTGTATTTTGTTTAAAGGAGGCCTTTTAACTGATGTAATTAGTTCACCGATCTTTTGCAGAAGACATCGGATAGGTCTGGACACAATTGTTTCGCCAATGCGATTGAATATGTTTACACTTGTAAGACCTGGATTCTTTAGAGCTTCATGCTTAATTCGTGACAGAGAATGTTGAGGAACTGCCCTCGACTGATCCTTGTCAGCTCTCTTACGTATCTTCGTAGAAATTATAACAATTTGTTTTCACAGTTTGGTGATATCTTCCAATTGTTTTAGATATTTCTGATGTTGGTTTACCTCTTGCAAGTTCAGAAGTAATAACAGATTTCTCTGAAGCAGTTGAGTCGCATTCACGACCGATAATTACACGATTATTGCACGATAATTACACGATTATCACTCTGTTAAAAATTTGGAACACTGAAAGTTCGTGAAATCATTCAAATGACAGTGGTTTGTTTACACTTGTGCAAAGCGTCACGATCTTTCACACATCACGAGTATATAACCGTTGCACCATTCTGTTGAAATTTCGTTGAATTTCAACGAGAAGTTTTTAACTAAAATAAACAAATATTACGTCGTTGATATTTTGGAACGCAATATACATACATACATATATATGAGTGTGTATATCCCATTAACGAAATTCAAAAGCTGTGGGCACTGATTTATTTTGTTTATTTATTCTAACGAATCCTTACCTCGCTGTTTATTTTAGTTTCTTTTAAATTTCATCAACTTCCATTTATAGTACCCATTCCTTTACAAGCACTTCAGTGATTGCAGTTGCAAACTGCTATCTCTTTGTGATTCTGTACGTACAAAATTACTTTCTCTCTATTCACCATGCATACAGAGAATACACTCGATAATATCCTGACCAGTGAAGGACCGAAACGCAAGCGGATTTATACTTAATGAAATAAAGCAATCCGATATATCCCTGATCTGCGTTATCCCTCCGATGGAACGGATATTTACTGTTTAATTTGAAACTGATACTCAGCATCCTCACGTCTCACGAGATATCTGTTGGAAAGCCTTATCACAGTAAGTTTTAAAGTTCTGATGAAGTAGCAGGTGGTAACCTTATGAATTAATTATTGTTTGACTGTACATCATTTGCATATGTCCTAACTATTATGTACATGGATGAAATGGCTCCACTTAAATATCGAAACGACCGTCACATTTTAATAAAGTTATTTAACACCATCAACTTCACTCTTTTATCTGCTTATTATATTCTACGACGCACGTTTAACTGATTGATTGGCGAATCTCCTCGGATTTAAAGTTTGTATTGGAACGCCCAGTGGATTATACAAATACGGATTCCGATTTTCCTCTCTTGATATACTGCTAAGCAGATATTTAACATGGAATGCTGAACGAGGTATTTGACTGCCATTCATTGACCCCTATTTTCTCTCTCACATATATGCATGCAACCAAATATGTATATATGCATTAAAGTGTCTATATATATATATATATATATATATATATATTAATGTACTTATATTTATATCAAAACAAATATGCTTAGATACATACAGGCATATATACAAATACACATTCATATACTCAAGTGTATACATGCACTGACATATACGTAAATATACTTGTATATACAGACACAGGTTAAGTGTAAGAGAGTAACAGCTAAATAAATAGCGTAACTGATTTAACAACAAATAGCAACCAAGGGAGATTGTATCAGTTACATATAGCGCTGTATACATTGAGTTATGTATTTCGAAACGCACAAGCACAAAATCTGCACACACCAATACACATGTCTCTCTCTCTTTCTCCTTCAAATATATTACACACACACACTCATATATATCGTAATGTGTAAAGACACATGGTTTAGTGGTTAGGGTACTCAGCTCACGATCGTAAAGTCCTGGGTTCACTTCCCGGCGACGTGTTGTGTCCTTATCCAGCCATTTTATTTCTCGTTGTTCCAGTTCGTTCAGCTGGTAAAAATGAGTTGTACCAGTAATTTAAAGGGCTAGTCTTATCACATTGTGTTTCCCGCTCAACCTCACCGAGAAGTACGTAAAGGGTACGCCTATATGTGGAGTGCTCAGCTACTTGCACCTCAATATCACGAGGGGTTGTTCAGTTGGTCGAATCATCTGGAACAATCGTTGTTGCATACGACAGAGAGCCATGTCAGGTGAGGCCAATGTGAGTGTGTGCTTATGTATTCGATTAGAATTTTGCTATGTCTTATGCTATTAATCCTTTCAACCAGGAGGTTTCTCATAAGAATATTTTCTCAAGTCAGTAATGGCGCGGGGTTTGTACGTATGCGAGCCTTTTGAGCCGTCATTATAGTGTCATACATTCCGATCATAGTCTGGTGCTACGTACCAGGAAAACCTGAGTGGTACTATATTGCATCACATAGGTTGTAAAATGTGATTGGTACAAATATGTACCAGCCGAACCGAAAGGGTTAATGGATGATTGTGTGTAGGAGAGAGCTTTGTGGTGTATGCGTGGGAGACGTTGTAGAAAATTCGGTGGCGGATTCAGGAAGAAGTGTAGGTTTAGTGAGTAAAATAAAATGTTGCTCACTACAAATCCTAGAGTTAGCGTCATTCAGTAAAATGAAGTCAAACACTGAGATGTATTGTGTGTCCTGCAGAGTTGAAGTGGCGAGAAAGCATTTAAGGCAATAGATAATATCGGTGGAGGTGCAAATGAAGAATTCAGAAATGCGAGAGGTACGAGCAGACATCTCTCTCTCTCTCTCATTTATATATATATATATATATATATATATATATATATATATATACACACATGATGGTAGCTTCTCGTAGACCGTAGTCGAAATATATATATATATATATACAGTGTACATTTAAACACATAAGAGAGATGTCCATATTATGACATCTAACCCACTAAAAGGAGCAGTCAAACTCCAAACCACAATTAGGGATAATTTCGAAAGGGAATGAAAAATAAAAACATTTACCATATATTTCCTGAACCAAGATTTCAAGCTATTTTTAGCAAAATAAAATAATTTGCAAGGCCAGCCATCATCAGCAGGAAAGCCAAGATTAACACAAATGTGCATATTATTTTATTTTGCTGAAACTACCTTGAAACCTTGATTCAGGAAATAAATGGTAAATGTTTTTTTTATTTTTCATTCCCTTTCAAAAGTATCCCTAATTGTGGTTTGGAGTTTGACTGCTCCTTCTATCGGGTTAGATGTCCTATTATGGACATCTCTCTTATGTGTTTAAATGTACACTGTATGTATTTATATGAATAATATATAGTCTATCGACTAATTTTTTTCTTCTCGCTAGATCACTGGTAGCAAATAAAATTTTATAATTGACTGACAGTGTTCTGTAGCCATTATAAACTATATATTTAAACAAGTTCTAGGAAAAAAAAAAAAAGACAGTTCGGGTATGTTTTGATTCTTGTTGGGAGATTTTACTACAAACAAGCTGTTTCTATCCAGTGGATTTATCTCCCTAATACGAGTGCGTTTACAAATTCGTTGATAGTAAAAAAACGGCAGTACGCAGTTCCTGAGAAAGAACCCATCACTAAACATCGAATGATGCGTACAACTGTACTTTCTCTTTCCACACAGGAACGTACTGTTTAGACATCTTCTTCACAATGTGCTTAGTTAACAAATATATATATATATTAATATGAATGCATAAATATACATATATTCTCACATACATATGCATGTATACACACAGGCATATACATACATACACGCACACGTATGTACACATGGAGATATGTCTGGAGAGAGAGAGAGAGAGAGAGAGAGAGAGAGAAAGAGAGAGAGAGAGAGAGAGAGAGAGAGAGAGAGAAAGAGAGAGAGATTGTGACAATATCTCTGTTATAATATTAACTCTAGTTTTATTTTATATTCTACTAACGTATATTATTATTTGGTACTTTCCTGTCAATTTACAGTAATACGTATATGTTTATTCAATAATGGTCTGCTGCATTTGTTTATATTATAATTTTTCATATTTACACTGTAACACTGGCTGGTTATATATCCAGCATTCGTCAAGTAGACTGGAATTACAAAATCAATAACTGAAACAGTCATCTTCACAAACAACTTCAGAACGTTGATCTAAACAAAATTACCTCAGATGTTTCATGTTTGGCTGACGACTGACAGTATAAAATTGCATTAATTGAATGTTGTTCTTAATTTAGCATCCTTACCTCTTGGGATTAGAATGCAAAACGTTATAGAAGTTTCATATGACACAGAAGGTACCCAAGGCGAAGTTTTAATATGATTTTGAAGATAATGTTTTGATATAGCATTATAAAGGTGATGAAAATTGTCTCTACGACGCGATATTTTATCGTGATATAAACGTTGACATTTTAATCATATTAACGGCGACAATTTAATAGTGTTAATTAAGATAAGGCGTTTACAAGATTTTGATGTTATTTCATAATGATTAATATAGAATTGGTTTTAAAGAGTAAACAAGTAAAATGCAAAACCAACAAAACCGAACATAAGCAAACACAAGAAAGAGAAATCAAAAGAAAACAGATTTCTGAAACCTTATCAGTTACAATTGGCTGGCAACGAATTAAACTAAAATTGCAGAAAATGCCCTTGACTTTCAAAGAAGTCAATATACTTCTAGATTTAATCATTGCTGAATCCTGCTTGGAAAACAAATTTCCCGTCAAGAAACAGGAATTAACAAGAAAGAAATTATTTGGTTGGGTATATCTAAGTTTCATTAAGACTTCAGTATATAATTGAACGATCACGTTTCTATTAATCACCGTGTCTCAAATTTGAAATGTGTACAAATACAATATTTACTGAAGCTTTCCAGTATGCCAAGCACCAATGTAGTGTTATGATGACATTTTCGAAGCGTGGAAAAATCATAGATTTGGGCAAATATTCGATGTCATGGGAGTGAAGTGGTGTCAAAATGAAGAATCTACTCGAGATTAATTCCTCTTCCTAAAATACCTTTAACATTAATGGAGATATACGAGTATGGCATATCAAATGTTTTATATTCTAAAAGCAATCACCACTCTGAAAAACGTTAATGCTTTCGAGAATACAAACAGTACTTTCACTCTCTCTCTCACACACACACACACACACACACACACACAAGGGTATTTTAGAAAATGGACGCCATAATTTAAGCCACTTATAAAAGAAAACAACTAAAGCCATCACTGGCAAGCCGGTGTGACACGTAAGCATGTAAAACTTTCACCAATTGTCTTAGGTCTCTATACTGTCGCAAGCCGATAAAGGCAGCCCCGCCTTTGACACATTGGAACCTCTGAGATGTGACTGGTGCAGACAGAGAACGTTGCAGTGGCGCTCGATTGGTACTTATTTCAGCGGTGTAGACTAGAGCAATGAGAAAGGTGATACCTTGCTTAAAGATATAACGCTTGGCTCGGACCAGGAATAGAACCAAGGAACTTTGCGAGCGCATTGCCTTCATTGTTAGGAGGTGCGCCTTCACATCACATGCCTACAGAGAGTGTAAAAATAGTGACGGAAAAACGAGTTCTGTAAATTTAAATAATCATTCTACATCCTTTTCGGTTGGTTGTTTTGCAGTAAAATAACAAAATGAAATAAAACTCAAAATTCAATAAATCAAACCTATCATGTATAGAATAGATGGTTATTCTAACAAAGAGTAAATTTAAGGGGGATACCGGAATTGCATTGTAAAATTACTTTAGTCATACAATGAAACGGTTAAAAAAATTGCAACAGGGAAGCGCAGTTATTCTGATGTGTACTAATAAGCGCCTGATAGTTTAGTGTGATAAAAATTGTTTTGGACAATATACCACTTGTACACTTCTCTATGTGAACTACGTCCAAACGTTCAAACGTTGAGTCTTCCCGAACATCTAATATAGAATATTCATATGCTATTCTTCTCTGAGATACAAATCCCTTGTACCACTTTCTTGTTCAAATTACACATGTTCTAACTTCTTCCTGTAAAGTTATAAACTTAAGTATACTCTACTCCCATTATCTCAGCACTTCTTACTTGAATATCAACATTAAAGTCTTCAAGTTATTCTGAATAAATGTTTCTGTTTACAATTCTTCTAGATTCTTCTGTTAGGTCTTCTGCTATGTTTAACTCTACGAGAGCTCCTCTAACCACCAAATGCTGTTCAATTATGTCAAGTTTGGTATGGAGAAGGCCTCTCTTATCACTTCCCACTCCCTTTCTCAACTCATCCTCGATGCTCACATTATTCTTTCATTAAATGTCTACTTTATTGGTAGACTCAATTTATCATCCGGTTCTTTGGTGCCTTTAGTAGAACTACAAGCACCCGTGTTAGGCCTCTTCTTTGAAGATACCTTCCCCCTTCCCACCAATTTTGAAGGTCCTGTAAAAAGCTATGGGCGTTGCCATTCTTTCCTGACTAAGATGATAAAACGTACACACTTCTAAGAGGATCATATAAACATTCACTTGCTGAAACCTCTACACACACACACACACACACAAAAATGTGTTCGTGACGATGAAAACATCTAAAGCGGATCTTTTTTAAAACGGGGGCCACATTTTTCATTAATGTTTTACGTAGTGTTTTTGGTACCGAAAGACTTTCAAACTTCGTATACTTATCTATTTTGTGTTATAGAACAGAAAAATATTTTTGTATTCGAATTTATTTCATGTAAAAAATTGTCTTATTTCGATAATTTCAACCAATCACTGACAAGTATTCAGTTGTTTACATTTACTCCTTTGGCTGATTAAGCCATAGCTTCGTTTTATTTGCTTTTTTCATTTTAAAGTTGCTTTTTTCATTTTCTTTTTTTTTTCTTCGTTTTATTTGCTTTTTTCTTTTTAAATTTGCTGTTTTACCCTAACCCTAACCCTATCACCGATAGAATTGTTTCAGAATCGTTTGTTTATGTAGTCGGCACTTAATGTATATCGGCTGAATGGACGTCGGTGATTGGTTGAAATTACAGAAATACGACAACTTTAACATGGAATAACTTAGGGATTTCTTTTTTTTTTTTAAGAAGACTAAGAGAAAAAGATGTTTTATATGACACATTCTACCAGTGTTCCAAGTTTCAAAGTGTTTCGTTAATGAAAAATGTGGCCCCCGTTTTAAAAAAGATCCTCTAAAGCTTATACAGGGATCTATTGAAAAACAACAGTCTGCTTAACAGTACCAAGACAATTATTATACACATCAAAGACATCGTAGAAGTACATCCTACTTATGTATAGAAAGCAACTAATTAAGATCCAACATTGATAAGGGATAATCTCACAATTTATGATGGTCTCTTTAGCAATCTAAAATAGATAACGTTTTATGTTGAACATGTCTGATCATACTCTTCTAAAATTCTCTTCGTATCCACATCGATCATAAAAAGTTCAAAAAGAGTATCTACTGCATTGATTTCAAAGTTCATTTATTGTGTTCTTGGTCTCCTGGTCTCCTGACTAATATAAATATATACTTCCAGAAACAGTAAGGGAAATAGTAAAGAAAATATATATGGGAATAAAAGAGACCAAGATTTCTATTAACGAGCTTAAAGCGCAAGTAAAGACGAGTTTTGACATCTTATTTAAATAGTGATTTTTTTATTAATTAATTCAAGTAAATATTACTGTGCCGATATTTAATTCACTTCTGCCATTTTTTTTTTAAATATTCGTGTTGGTTTCTCATATTAACAATTTCATGCAGTTTTATTAAAAATTTCAGTGCAATTTCAAAATTCGATACAAATCTGGTTATTAATTCAATTTAGAAATAATTTATTTTTACACCGTTATTCAATTAATATCCCATATTTCTTGAAGTAATCAAGTTTATAAGAATTTATAAACATTTCAATAAATTCTATCTTTGCAAAAGATTTTTTCCCAATAAACATGAAATTAATTCATATGTAAATTCAGCAACTCCTTATTAAAAACAAAAATCCAAAAATTCCCACTTTAATAAAAAACTGAAGATATTTCGAAACAATATTTTTAAGCAACAATTGATGCTGCATAGAAAGTAATTAGTTAAATAAAAAAAGTAAGTTGTTTACTTTGTCATGTGGTTTTGTCTTGCTGAACTTAAAATGCCATTTTAAACCAATCACAATTGTTTCATATTGTGATCACGAAACAACTGACATTTTGATTGGTTCGTAATGCGAAAGAGTTCGTGTTACTGAGTGAGCTACGATCATCGAACGCATAATTAGTATTAAGGAAATTAGACAGAGTGATTTATATATATTTAATTTAATTTAATATAATTTTTTTTGTTATCATAGAAAAGTTTTAATTCAAAAAGCAGAGCAATGATTACAGCAAAAACGTAAATTCTGAAAAGAAAAGAAAAATCTTTATTTCACTCAAAGATAAAGCTTATGGAACGCATATACCGACAGAAAATGGTAAACGGAAAAAACATATTTTCCTCTTGAAATAATACCATTGATTTTGCTTTTAATTTTGCGTTACAAATTAGTTGTAAAAATTGCGTTACAAATTAATCAAATTTCTCCGTTGACAGAGGTTACTGATGACCACGAAGGATGATAGTATTAACAAACTTCAAATGTCAGACAGAGGGAAAATATACTGAAATGTGACTGCATAAGGACGAAAAGCAAAGTGAATAGAAGACACTAATATTTTGAGTTCTTCAAATCCAAATGAACAACTGATAAGGAAAGAAATTTATGATTTAATCCATATCAAAAATACAATAAATGCAACATGTTATATCTGATAAATACAGTAAGATTCGTTAACGTATATTAAATTTTCTTTTTATCATATACCTAATAGGTCTGCTGAAATTGGATTTCAAATTATTTATAGATTGTAATCATATTTTTATTAGAATTTTCGTACATCATCATCCATTTTCTCATTAAGCACATCTGAATCTCTATATGTTACACGTATAACTTGACATTTTATAAGAGTGATATATGAAAAGAAAATACGAACATTCCTAGTATTAAGTACTGCAAAATTCTTTCATACATATACTATTCTTTTTATTCGATATTCGTAGTAACTCTGAAAATGAAAATAAATCTGATTGGGTTACGCGGAGAGAAAAAAAAAACAATACAATATCACTTTAGTTGATAATTAAGATGTGGGAAGAAAACAGTAAGTATTGGAGGGGAATGTTTATTGAAGAGATATTAAAAATAGAAATATGTCATTGTGAGAGAAAGAGAAGAGTGAAATAGGGGAGAAAAAGAAAGAGAGAGGGAAAGAAAGGAAATTTTGTCAGCCCTTAGCTATAATATTTGATATAAGAAACATTCCGGAAAACTATTAGCTTCTAGCCTGGATTTTCCTGTTTTACAAAATCTATCAATTCAAGATGGTGAAATCTGCTCCTATAAATTAAAGCGACAGAACGCTTTCATCATATTTCTCAAATATTCTGGTTAAAAGAATGAACAAATACAATTTAAAATTCTCTGCCTTGAGTATTATAAGATGCAATTGCTTGCTTTATGTTTTATGCTAAGAAAATGTCTCATCTTTTACAAAAAATATTTGCTCCACAAGTTTAGTATTATATTGATTTTATAGCTAGACACTAGTCAGGTTCATATGGAGAAGAGAATAATATTATACGACCACCACAAGTGAATTTAATTAACTTCAACAACGAACAGAAAGCTGCTCGCAGACTCACTTTTCCCAGAGCTTTCTTATTGTTCTAAAACACTGGCTACAAATTCAAAATGTGATTTCTGTTTCTAAATGAAAATTCTTCAGAATTGTAAAGAGGGAAATGTGATGATGTGATGTTCATTGTCACGAGGTTTTTGTATAAAAAGAAACTATTCGATTGACTGATTTCAGTCAGTCAGGAACCAATTTGATAAATGCCATGTTCGAAATTCTCTAATCTGCACCTCTTTCCTTCAAAAATAATAAAAATGCATGCCTGTGTCTTTCTCTAAAATATATATAAACTCAATGCAACAGTATACACACACACAAACAAATATGTACATACAGGCATACATAGGCGCGTGCACGCGCACGCATACACACATATATATATGGAATAGAAGTACTCAAATTCTGGCTGCAAACTCCTCCCGAAGAACTTCCAGAGCGCATGAACCAGGTTTTTATAATTGAAACTTTAAAATTTCTCTTCCAGAACAATTACTTTCTATTTCCTGACACCCACTACCGACAAAAATTTGGAATTGCAATGGTAATAAAAGCAGCCTCAGTTCTTGCGAACCTAATAATGGAATGTTTAGAATTAACCATATATGAAGTATTACTACAAAAATATGGATGATTATTTTACCATTATATAAGAGAGAAAGGGAAAAGCTATCTGAATGACTGCTTTATCATTTGGAGTGAAACCATTAATAAGCTCTTTGAATTCAAATCATTACTACATAATTTTAATCTAAATATTCTGTTTACAATGGAGTAAAGCAAAGACAACTGCCACTGACATTTATAAGCCAACGGACACGAAGCAATATCTCTTGTTTAGTTCATATCACCCGAAACACATCAAAAGGAATATTTCTTTTAATTTAGCGGAAAGGATTTGCACAATAGTGTTTGATGCAAATACTCGGGAACTTCGATTTCAAAACCCCAGAACAACACTAACCGAGACAATATTCACACTCACTTTTCAACGATGGAATTAAACATGCCAAGAAAATAAGCATCAAAAACACTAAGGGAAACAAAACTAAATCCCACACCTCATCTAAAAATACTACCATATAAATCGACTCACACCCAAGAAACAATAAGGCTCACAGCACCATTATCCAAATCTAATAATGCTTACTAGGCATCCAAAGATGAACCACATTCTTCAAACACAAATTCATTAAAATGTAAAAAAGCAATGGCACCAATAGTTAAAAGATGCGGACGTTCAAATTTTGAAACATGCCCAACATAAGGGAAGGTTCGGAATCCCATTTCAAACACCAACAGATTCACAATTGAGACCAATTTCACTTGTGCATCCGAAAATTTAATTTACGTGAGAACTTGTTCAGGTTGTGGATATAACTATATTGGCCAAACAAGAAGTCACTTAGACGGAGAACTACACTGCATAAAGAACAGATCCGTTTCTAAAAATATAGACAGATACCATTGAGTGAACGTATTGATAAATGTGCAGGGGTTCTTCAACCAAATTCACAGTTTCCGGTGCAAGGAAACAATTTCTATACAAGAACGGATGAATAAAGACAATATGTCTATTGCAAAATACCAATCGCGCCTGAATATGAACACTTAAATTTTGGTGTTTGTAAATATTTTAATTCATGAACGGATAACCAGCACTGCCAAGTGCAATTAATGCCCCTGTCTCGAATAATTACAATCACCAGTTACCTCCAATTAATTCTTTTTTTCTACATGTTGATTCGTTTACAAATCAACACTGATACAATCAACATGGACTAACTTCTAAATTGCAATATTTTCACCAAATTCAATGTCATGATTAGCGAAACGCAAAGCAGGTCGACAATCATAATATTCAACACCTTGAAATATATTTAAAATATACAAATTCCGTGCCTTTTCCTTTTACTATATATTTTTTTCGCTACAACTCACCATGTTCTTGAGCGAAATTCTTTTTCACTATATATATATATATATATATATATATATATATATAATATTATATATTATATTACTTCTTATGTTTAACCGGAAGAAAGTTACAAAAGAGCCAACAGTTTTGTGAAAGGTACTTAACATACTGTGTTATAAGTGACATGCAAAAGGCTTTGTTTCTATTATAAATAATATAATTATGCGCGCGCGTGCGCGTGTTTTATTGTTTTAAGATTATTTTGTGATTGTGATAGTATTGTTTTCAATATAGCTTCGTAACCGTAAACCTTTTGCCGTAGAAGTTTACCCTGGCAGAAGTGAAGTTAATTCGAATTTGAAAGGCCAACTCAAGCTGCCAACAGATTAACAATAATAGTTTAATGTTTGGCAATCCATAATATTTTAAGAGTATTTGCAATACAAATTACATTTCCGTGTGCATCTCGAACTACTCAGGTATAATACATAAAGTCCAGCTCTATCAGCCATGAGCAGAAGTAGTCCGGACCAGTAAAATATTGAAATGTGTTTGCATTTTGTTACTACTAAGTCTTTCAGCAAACTTGTCATTGTCATTTACTCAGTCCCTTTCCAATACTTGTTTTCAAGCATTTACGATTCTCATTTTCCAGCTTTAATTACATTCTTTACTTGCTTTTTTTTCTCTGCACCATTTCGCAATATTTATTTTCGTTTATTTTTTTTTCTGTGTTTTACCTTCTCGATTCATTTCAACACGCCTCTTTGTTATTCCATTTCTCCGTTTATGGTAATCCTTTCTTTTATTTCCTTTTAGCACTCTCTTAGATAACATTTTAATACCTTTTATGAAGCTCTGAACTCAGCAACCTCAAATTACTTTACATTTTCTGAACACTCAGAGCTGACTCCAAGATAAAAGGTTATTGGCATCCCCTGAACAAATTTCAATTTCTCAGTCATCGATACTTTGAATCTTATCCAAACGAAATCCAACAATATTGGCAACAATTTGAAGTTGTCTGATTAACATTACAGATTTAAGCTTTTTCCAGTTGCTTGTCAAACAACACAAAATCTATTTTATGTTTCATTCGTAGCCATGGTTACAAATGGTGAAGAAATAAATGCACAATTTGTTGTTTAACATTTGTGCAGGTAATAAGATTTGCACCTAAGGTAATCTACATTCCAGACCTTTCCAAGAGGAATAATTTCCGCTCTGAATAGTTTATGTTTATTTATATAAATAATTTTCTCAGATTGATGTTTCATTCTAAAGAGTATTCACTCCATCAAACTGTCGATATACATTTTAATTAAGAAACATTCTTCACATGTTTTAGAAATCTAAATAATGAAAACAATTATCAACTGCTAAGATTATACGAATACATACACACGCAAGAGGAGAGGGGAAAACACTCAACCTTTTTTTAGAGTATACCATTATTTAATCAGAAAATCTTTTTATTCGTGATCGTGTTTGATACCATTGCAATATTCAGGTAAGCAATAATTTTCTTTCTGTGTTTTATATAAAATTCAGGGGGTTCGTTGTTTTGGCAGGTTTACACAAACTGTTCCCCCATGTTTTGGTATACTTTTGCATGTCGTCACTAGTTATTGTTTCTTGTGTTAATTCGTTGATTGTAATGGGTTTTTGTTCGTTATCTTTACTATCTTATATCTATGCATCGTTTTCTTGTTTCGAAGTGTTTTTGGTTAACAGGCGCGGTTCACTGTTTGCTCCAGATCATATCATATAGTATCTTGTTTTCCTAGTTTCAATTTGGTCGTTTATATATATATATATATATATATATATATATATATATAAACTTACTGAATGGAAAGCTAGAAAGCTACTTGAAATACATGATCTACAAGACAAAAATATTGCAAGAGAGGCAAAGGGACAAAACCGGCCTTGGAACAAGAAGTGAGACTCCCAAAGTTAGATACGTGCAACACTTGAAGACATTCATCAATAGAAGAAACGCATCATCTTTCTCAAAGAACCGCATTAGCTGAGATATAACAGCCAGCACCGTTGGTTCTAAGAATGTAACCCGTACTTACCGCAGGGAAGACACAACGTGCAACAAGCAATATTATAGAAGAAATCAGGAAGTTAGGGGGTGAGGGAATAATCAAGGTTTAAAGATTCGGTACATAGTGGGAGGGGTACGGTTTAACTGTTATTACTTTATGTTAAATAATAATAAATGCGCCCTTTTAAAGCCTAGCCAGGCTCATGGGCCCGGTTTCACGGTTTCTATGGCGTATGTGTTCCCCAGCTGGACGGGACGCCAGTCCATCGCAGCGTTACTCATTTTTGCCAGCTGAGTGGACTGGAGCAACGTGAAATGAAGTGTTTTGCCCAAGAACACAACGCGTCGCCCGGTCCAGGAATGGAAACCACAATCTTATGATCATGATGCTGACACTCTAACCACTAAGCCACGCGCCTCCACTATTACTTTATTTTACATAATATAAAATTAAATTTAAGGTTAGTAAGCAAATACTTTGCTATTAAACAGTGAATATTTCAGTTCTGTCTCCTGGTATTCATGTTCTGTTCACGGTATAAATGAAAGTACGAGCACCATAAGGTTGAAATATGTAGGCCACACAGACTTTGGAGTAGGCAGCTTTATCATAGTTTTTTAGTCAGGATGGAAGGCAGTGACCGTGACATGTCACGGGGTTCCCGAGACGGGAGGAAGAGAGTGAGGTGTGAACAAAGTATCCTTAAACCATAAATCTGCCTGGAAATCTTGCACAGAGTAGACTCTGCTGAAGGGATCAGATGGTACCAGAAGGTAGTCAAGGTACCAGATGGTAATGTTAAAGATTGGTTAAATCTTACTCTTACAAGTAGGCAATGTTGTGATTTGAACTCAGAGTGCAAAGGGCCAGGATAAATACTGCAGAACATCTTGTTCGACGTTCTTGCATCTTCGCCAGTGCATTACCTTTGATAGTAGCATTTTCATCGACGCTGAAGCGATAAATCGATAAGTCCACCTGGGTAAGTTTTGAGCTTATGGCGCAGAGTCGGAACCAATACAGCGAATCGTTCTGTCCGACTTTCTAATGACTCTGCCAATTTGCCACCTGCAGCTCCGCGCTTATAGCCTAATCGGGAGCAATGGTCGTTGAAGTATATAAATACAAAGCCACGTTTGTAACCTGTTATGCGAGTTTTGAAGGGAAATTGGTTGAATGTTGGAATGGGACCTGCCGGTTCTATCTGCACATCCCGTTGTATGCAAAACTACGGTAAGTATAGGTTTAATGCATTTATTTGACCAATCGCTACACAATTTAGAGATAAAATAACATGGTACCAAAAGAAAAAAGAAAATGAAATCTGAAACTATATGACGTACCTATTCAACTCCAGTCATCGACACTTTCAATCTTATCCAAACAAATTACAACATATATCCACACGCGCACATATAAACACGCGCTTATATACAGACATCTTCGACGACATATTGTCGCTTATGATAAGCTACGCTCTATTCAAAATACTGAAAAATAATTTATTTCAAAATATCGAATAATTATTTAATGACTTAAATTCAATTCCACTTTACAATAAATTCAATTGAGAAGTCGATAAAAGAGAGTGAATCGAATTTGATACATGAGACAAGAGTACGACAGTTTAAACGATAAAGAGAAAAGAAATTTTGATAGTTTTTTGTTTTTTAGTTTAAATATGTGGTGTAGCACGAAATAACATATGCAATAAAATATCAGGAAAGAATTATATTAGTTGCTTGAGATACACTTAACTATACAAAACTAGATTACTCCTTTAGAAAGAGAATGCCAGTATTCTTAAAGGTGCTTTAGACGGGTGAGAGCGATGCGGCTGATGCTTGTCTTGAACTTTGCAGTTCGCAGTTTAGAGAAGATTTGTGAGATGGGACGAAATTCTGGCAGATTATGCGGCAGGATCGAGCCAAGCTGAACAAAACCTTACTACTGGAACGATAATGGAATGTAAGCGGATGTATCAGGTTAAAAGCATGGTATCACAACACCTTCCTTTTCTCTTTTCTTAGTTGTTTCAGTAATCGGACTGCTGCTGTGCAGGGGCACCGTCTTGACGAGTTTAGTCGAATAAACCGACCCCGACGTTTAGTTTTTAAGCCTGGTAAGATTCTAACAGCTAGTTTACTGGGACGTAAGCAAACCAACACCGGTTGTCAAACGATAATGGAGGACAAACGAGCACACACATAACACATAAAACACATTCACGCACACACACACACACACACACACACACACACACACACACACACGATGGGTTTCTTTCAGTTTCCGTCTACTAAATCTACTCACAAGGCTTCACTCGGCCCAAGGCAATAGAAAAAGACATTTGCCTCAAGTGCCACAGAGTGGGACTGAACACGAAACCATGAGACTGGGAAACAATCTTTTATCATACAGCTGCGTCTGTGCCTACATGAATATGCATTTTTAATTTGTTTAACGTGGCTTTTTAGAATTCCAGAAAATGGATCTCATTCAATGATGTGAATTAAATGTGTAACGTATTACAAATAGAAATTTAATCAATATTCAATAGAAGCGACAAAAGTCAATTTTATGTTGACAGATTTCACTTTTTCATTAAACTTTAAATATCCAAATAATTTTCTCCGTCCTTTCAAGTACGTGTGTATGTATATGGTTTGGCTATATATGCAACCACGCATGGGAACATCCCTGTATGCCTGTGTTTGTGTGCATCTATGTATGTAACGGTATATTTCTACATACTTGCTGAGTACATTTAATTGTTTCTCTTCCCTGAATATACAGATTTTCTCTACATACAAGATGCGTAAGTTATTAGAGGACATACCTTTTTGGGGTCATTGCTGAATTTTTTGCTAACTCTGTATAATCTTTGTTTCAGGAAATAATAATGGCATACCCTCAGCTTACAGAAAGGAAGAGGCATGCTGCTATTATGTTTATAAAGGCTGAGCATAGCGATTTAGAAATATCTCGAATTTTGAAAGTTTCCAGATCTTGCGTCTACAAAATTTGTAAGGAGCTAGAAACTGAAGATGGGATTGTATCACCAGTATCAAAATTAAAAGGTTCTTAAACAATCCAATAGGAGATTTGATTTGGCTTTTCTCAAACGAGAAAAACTCCGCTCAAGATCAAAAAGTTAACATACGAAATGACAGATGGTTATATGCAGACCCTTCTGAAGTTCCAAATGTTATACAGACAAAATTTCCTGCAACTGTCATGGTTTTAGGGGTTGTTAGCAATGAAGGACATGTGATGCCACCTTACATCTCTCCACAAGGCCTTAGAGTTAACACTGCCACCTTCATTGATGTCCTGGAAATAATTATTAAGCCTTGGATAGACAGTGTATGCAATGTAAGGCCATATGTGTTTGAGCAAAACTCTGCACTATTACACATGGTTCTAGTAATACAGGAATGGATGGCTGAAAATTTTCATGATCACATAACCCCTAACATTTGGCCTTCTAATTTCCCAGATCTCGATCCATTGGATCGTTGTTGAGAGAGAGATCAATGAACACGTCCATAACACCAAAGATTCTATGAAAGCTGCCATAGTCAGAGTAATGTCCAAGATGAACCAGGTTCACTTGATTCGAGCATGGAGATGCTTTAGATCTCATATAGAAGCAGTTGTTGAAGCTGAAGGTGGTTTTCTCGAATAACATTATAGAAAAGGTTTATTTTTATCCTCATAGCACTTTTTGATAAATAAAGTTATTATCTGTTATTATATCTCTGTTTTTTCTTATAAACATAAATCTGTCCTCAAATATCTTTGTATAATTTTATTTTTATTGACTGCTCTATATAATTTACCCACTTTCTTATACTTTAAGCGATGTTTTGTACACATACTTTTCCCTATTTCCATGTATATATTATTTGTACCTCTAGTTATTGTATTATACACACCCACAGATATAAATATATATATATATATATATATATATATATATATATATATATACATATATATATATATATATATATATATATATATATATATATATATATATACATATATATATATATATATATATATATATTATAAATATAGGAGAGGATTCTACAATCTATTTGATAATCTTTACCCTTTTAGACAATGTTTCAGGTATCTTCAGTAGAAACTGTGAAGTGAACTTTTCACTCATATTTAACCACTTCAACGAATAGAAAGCAGCGAGAGAAATTATAACTGTATTTCCAATATAAATGAATGACAGAGAGAGGCATGGGGGCGGAGAAAAGGTCCCCATTTCTTGTCTTTCTTTCGGACCGTTTTGTGTGTGTGCTAAAGTTGAATGGCTGCCACACGTGAATTTCGTTGTTTTTCAACATCTGTCATAAGCAGAACACTCCACGTACAATAAAACTGCATTTGTGTTTTATATGAATTCTCGATATACGTACCTATTTCACTGTCTCATTCAGTTTTGTAAGGAAAAGAAGCATGTCAAAATCATTTTACTTCTTTCTTCTTTCTTTGTCGTGTATCGAATAATCTATTTAATAACATCTGTATATGTGACAAACCATTTCAATGTATCGTGTATCTTCAGTATAGCGGGCAAAATAAACATGATAATTATATTTAAACACTTCGGCAAGAAGACCGTGACAAGAATTGTAATTGTTTTCATTCCAAATCAGAAGCGAATAAACAAAGATGACACAGGTTCAAAGTTTCGTCTTATAACATCATCGTAAGCACTATCATTCAAAATAGTAAATCTTCTCACACATATGGATTTCCCGTCACTTTTTTCATGCTCTCGCTTACTCGCATTCAATAAAATCTCCAGGTCACAGCTTCGTAGACCATTTTTTTTGTTCTGTAAGGTAGATATCTTCA
>NC_142928.1:189492511-189517511 GCF_046866305.1 Octopus bimaculoides | reverse complement strand
TGTATACACATATATACACACGCACGTAGGCATCTACACGTACATACACACATGGGTGTGTATATATTTATTTTTACACATATATACACGTATGCTCATGCATTATACATACCGTTTACATAAACATAGCGAAACGCATAAAATCACACACACATATGTAGATATGTAAACATATACACATATATAGGTATGTATCAATAAACATACAATATACCTACGTATAACACACGCACAATTTGTGCAGAAATGTAAATAGAAATTCTGAGAGTATTGAATTATTTTCTATTTCAAGAGGAAAGCATTTCACTGAAATTAAATATACTTTCCATCTAGAAAGTGAAAGATTAGATGCTGAGAAACACGACATCATAAAATCATATGAGAAGAAATAAGAAATAATAATGAGTATAAATACTACAAAACATAGAAGCAACTTGTTTAAGCTTATGTAAAATAACTGGATAACAAAATCCTACGATTTCTCTATACGAGATCAATCAAATTAGATACTGGTGTAGTATCTGGTAATACGGTAGCCGTTACAAATCTGAAAACATGCACTATATAATGTAGGTCACATTTGTTCAGTGTAACAGGTTGGAAAGTGATCAAGCCAGATATATTTGCTGGGTATCAGAAGAAGCAGAGTCTTTGTGAAGCTAGAATTAGTACTGTTGTATTATTATTGTTCGTCACCATGTATAGTGACGTTGAAGGCTGTAGTTCAAATCACTTCTCTTGACATTGTAACAATTATGCTTTTGTGCTGCTCAAAGGCACTAATTAGCTTGTACCCACCAGAAAATGTTATCGAAATATCTGATCATTGACGTAGCGAATATCTGACGTAAAATATGTAGGTTGAATATAAGTGACAGGTTTTCTGTGTCAGTTTAACGACGGTTCAAGTTAGACACCTACATGTTTGCATGTAAGTAATGAGTATTAACTAAAATGTACAGAAGAAAACATAATGGTGTATGAGACATAAGGTTACCTTCCATTTATAGGTGGTAAAATAGAACGTGGGTTGGAAAGACGTCTCCCACTATCACAGTACCTTGAAATGACACGGTCTTACGAGAAACTTCGGATGCAAAAAATAAAACGTAAATAAATCTCACAAGATGACAACATAACTCGTAGGTTCTCATGTCGACATAGTTTTATCTCTACTTATCCTTAAAAAAAAAAACATTGATTTCAATGTTGTTCGATACACGAACTGATCATAAATAGATGACACGGTTGAAGTTTCCTGTAATTTGGCATTTTGAAAGTAGTATTGTTAGTTAAAGGCAAAAGAGAGAAAGTGAGAGTTAAGGTGATGAAGTTGTTTAGGCTTGCACCTATTACCGTTGGCCTGCCTGGAATAAAACCAATAAGGGGTATTCATCTGGAGAAAAGAGGCCACACTTCTCTACGAATAGGACACACCATCTTGTACTCCTTTGGACTGCAGAGGCAGAAATGAAGGCAGTTTGGTAGAAATAGAAGCTATTATTTGAGAGTATTGAAAGAAATAATATATGGACTAGTTATTTAATTAGGTTCGATTGACTAAATAACATGTTTTACTCATACCTATTTTTTCTCATGTCCCTCCATAAAAAATTGCATGAAGTTTCCATGATTCAAGTTCACCTTTGAAAATTCAAACTAGACTTCATTGCATGTAAGATTTATGGAAGCTCTTTGTGAGATAAAAAAGAAGCACAAAAAAAAACAAAAAAAAAACACAGGGTACATCAAATTCAATATAAATTTGTGTTCACTACTGGTTTTTATTAGAGAAAAAAAGTGCTGATTGTATTTGTGAAGACAGTTTATGAAATCAACTCCAGCTCTATTCTAAATGCGACTGTTGTGTGCTGATTCTAAAGTAAATATTAAAAAAAACCCTTTTTGAAAATAACGGGTCAGAATATATTTGAACTGAGATGTTTACAACTAATATATTAAGATGCAATATTAATTAATATACATACAAACAAGGAAAAATTTAATTTATTAAATGATAAAAAGCCTTGAACCAAAGAAAAATGAATTGCTCTGGAAAATGCTTTCGGCCGTTGCTATTTTTATCTTATATTTTTTAAATGCTTCCTGCATATAGTTGTTGTTCGAGTTTATAAATAACTTAAACTAGTTATAAAATATTTTCGCCATCTTTCAATATCGAATTCTCTGTACTATAGAAAGGCCTGTTTGAGGCTATATTTCCAGACAAAATAAAGTAGTTTTGATTATATTGCTTCTTATTAAACAATATTTTCTGAAGGGTTGACATCCGCAAATTATTGCCACTATTTCACAATTGAATATTCCGCAGGAGATAATCATGAAATAGATCGATCATATTCCAATGAATATTATGGCTGCATTATGATCTGCGTGTGGAGTTTAATAATTCGGAATATATCTCAATTTGGAAATATCAGTGCTGCCATTGATAACTTGGGTCATTCGTCATTTAATTTTAGTCGTAAATTGTTGAAATGTTCGATGATATCTCATCACTTATCTATTGACGGATCAACTCATTCCCTTATATAAATTAGCTTTGCATTATTTAATCATTACAAATATAATCATTCAGTCATTACTGGATTGTATCACACTTTTAAATGTAGAACTATGCCAGACATTTTATGCGATTGTGATTGAGATAACTCGATTGTTTTACTTATCACTTATAACGAAAAAGATTCTCTTTAGCTTTTATATATTTTAAGAAATTAATTGAGGTGATTAATATATTTTAGGCAATTTAGGACGTGATGATGGAATATTTGATAAGAATGAAAGAAAGAATTATTCAAAAGAGAAAAGGAAAAACGCATTTATAATACTTAGATTCTAATAAAATGATTACTTTTGGATTTATCACCTAAAAGTAAAGAATACAAAATAGCACCAAAATGTATTTAACTATCAAATGAATGAGGACATGTCAGACACTGTTTTACATACTAATTTATTTTGATACCGACATGGCAATGTCTGAGATATTTTGTGATTTCTAAGACTTAGTAAAAACGAAAAACTCATGTTAAACAGAAATCTGAAGTGATATTTCTGAGATGAAATTAGAAACTTACATTCTACTCTTGAGCCTTTGTGTACGGACGCTGGGTGTAGAAATACGTACTATGCATAGAGTTTTTATACAGTATCTATTTAGTGAGGCAATGAAATATAAATTCGGCTTATCCAAGAGGGTACTGGCCAATTTATGCCTGCTTAATACAACGGCTGCATATATTCACGGAGGAAGGAAACAGTCTTTCTCCCTGAGGATCGGCCAAAAAATCGCAAACCGTCCGTCATGAAACTCTTTCTCACCACTCATCAAAAGCAGATGAAATGTGATCACATCCTTTCACCTAGTGTAAGGCTTTGTGTGTGTGTGTGTGTGTGTGTGTATGTGTGTGTGTGTGTGTGTGTGTGTGTGTGTGTGTGTATACACATAAAATCATTTCTTCAAAGTTTAATCTTCAAGTTCTACAAAATTATTTTCAAACCGATTGCATTGATTGTGTTTTTTCCTATTAGTTGTATTGAATCTAATCTAAACAATCTCTGAGATATGCAGAATCATTACTTACCTGCGTTTTTAGATAGGACACTATTTCTTAAATAAAGCCTACCATATAATTATTCCGATTATAGAATATCTCTATCGTTTATCTGAAGTGTATAGGACTGAAATAATCAATACACTACTTTATATTCCAATAAATGATTATTTTAACATAATTGCGTATTAATTTTGAACTCATCTCTCGCAGTGAATAGGATTATAGGTATTGCAAATATATTGAAGAGATCGATTTAATGTAAATTAAAACAGAATATAATAAACGGCTTATATATTTAAAGGAAATTCATTTTCCCCACTTCACACTAGTATCCTTTTAGTACCGTAATTCGAAAAAATACTATTTTCAACATTTATTTCCATCTTGCAAAATACTTGGCATACTTCATATTTCATAAAAATATAGACTATTCAATTACTTCTTGAGTAAACTTTGAAACACTAGAAAAATTATTCGAGTACCTCCACACACACACATATATATATATATAAACGAGCCATCGCATATATTTAAACATAATAACTATCTGTTCATAAAAAACGATGCAGACATATAAACCTTGGACACTTAAGTGGTATAGTCATAGGATTCCATTTTTATAGAAGTTCCTGGTAGAAAAACTTAATATAATTAAGGATATAATATCAATACTTCTCTCAAGTTTCAGCAGATTTCATCACATCTCTCTCTCTCTAAAATGTTATCAAATTTCTCATTTCTCTCTTATATAATTGGTTTTCAGTGTTTCGTACTTGAACATAAAATAGCAGCAAACTATCAACATTTCGTATTTTCATAAGAACTGATATATGTGCTGTTATCTAAACACATCAATTTATATGAAAACTCGAAAGGAGTTTGAACTGATTCACGATAAGTGTGAGAGTGGATAACATCTGGCTAGTAATGAAAAGATAACAGATAGCGTAAAGCAAGTTTCAACCATCTACAGCACCAAACCACCTAAGTTTTGAATGCATTGTTGTTCATATTTTGTATGAATGACACGAAAGATTTCAACACTTTCACCTTTGAAACGTGTTAGAACTGTTCGACCAATTTTATATCATTCGAAGCAATCAAAGACACTTTCAATTTCTCAAATATAATCGTGATATTTTGCGATAGAAGAGAATTCTTCGTAAAAAAGGTCAATCAACACAAAATGTCCACTAGCGACAGAAATAATTTTAAAAAATGTCAATGAATAAGACTTTCTCGCGCGACTTATCACAAGTTACGTAACCACTTCAAGCTAAATATGCATAAATATTGCTATCGAACCGAGTAAAACGAAATACTATTTTGATTACATACGTTACCACTGAACTCAATTCACTATAAATTTACTACTACTACTAATACTACAACTATCCTTGTATTCCATGAGTTTTTTTCCTGCTCCCCCAAATAGGCTTTCTTAATTCTGTTAGCCATTTAATCCCGATTACTCTCTCATCTGAATTGGTTGACGTTTTTTTGTTATTCACTTTCCTACACACAAAACTCAGTAGGATGAAGATAGAACAGTACGTTGATAACTTAATCAGTAAAACACGATATAAAGCTGCTCATGTATAAAATGTATTTTTAAAAGAAGGGAATACATGTATGCAGCGCATACGTAGATAGGAAACAAACTTGATTCGAATTTTAATTTGGGACTATTCCGAAACAAAAGCGAACTAAAATTCAGGAGTTTATGACAGTTGATGCCACAATTACAGTATTTAGTTATGCCCCTTTATACTCAGAGAGAAATAGTGTAAGGGTCACATCCCTATAGAGTTACAATATATATATATACAAAATATGGAGAAAGATTGATTCAAGCAACTATAACTAACTAATATATTGTACCAATATATTGTACCAATGTGAAAAACAAAAACTATCATTCAGGCTTTTAAACATCGGAAATACTTCAAACATGCTTTCCTTTCTGACAAGAACATGCATTTTTACACATTCGACAATAAATTAGCTGTACTGTTTGACTGTGAATTATTATTGCTATTATTGCGGGCGAAATGCTTAGCGGTATTTCGTCTGTCTTTACGTTCTCAGTTCAAATTCCGCCGAGGTCGAATTTGCCTTTCACCCCTTCGGCGTCGATACATTATGTGCCAGTTACGTACTGGGGTCGATCTAATCGACTGGCTCCGTCCCTAAAAATTTCGGGCCGTGCGCCTAGAGTAAAAAAAGATTATTGCTGTTTCACTAGTATCCGCTATTATACTTAAATTTATAGAGCTATCCTGTCCATAATCCAATCTGTATCATAAACATTCAGGAAATCCACATAAATATCTACCGAAGGTGTTGGCTTTTTGAAAATAATGAATAATTGCAAAAATGTCCGAATGTTTTGAGCAGGTGAATCTGACAGGGATGGTGTGAATTTCTAGGGCTATCCATTATTATAACTGTCTCAGCCATACTGCTTTTGAATAGTAATGACTAAATTAGCAAACAGTGATATTGTTAAACCAATCACGTGCTAATATGCTGAGAATGAAACTTCTAAATTTCATTTTAAAATCAATTATGTGCCGAAACGATGGTAAATGTGAAAGTTGTTCTTATTAGGTTATTGTGGTTGCTGTTGTGTAAATCTAGAATTTCATTGTCTGCTGTATGTTTTCGTTTCAAAGACGACGAGGTCTGATTTGAGTGATATTTCTGGTAGGTCGAACCGCCTGAACTATTTCAATGATGAATAAAAGAAACTAAGCAATGAAGAATATATTTTAGCCATTTCCATAAACTAAATCAGCAAAATTAAAAAGTTTAAAAATCAATTATGATTGTGTCCTGGACATACCCAGTAAATTCAAACAGGAAAATAAATTAGTGTCATCAGCTCGTAGTTACAGATAGGGAACAACGTCCTGAGAGTGATATGCATAACATTTTCTTCCTATATTTGCTATTCTAATCAAGCAAAGTTTTCAAATATTGCCTCTCCCAAAACGTTGTCTTCCAAACAGAAAAGAACCCCCCCCCCCCCCAAAAAAAACCGATAATTATCATTGACAAATTACTGTCATTTGAAAATAAATCGCTGACAATTTAGTCGAGCTGAAATTGAAAAAGCTAGCTTGAAGTACTGACTCAAACCTTAACCAAAGTCATTATTTCAAAAGACAATTTTTATGCTGCCAAATTGGGAGGTTCATGCTTAATATGATTCTACTAGTGTAGTTACATTTTACAGGTGTATATTAAAATAAGTATTTTCCATTCAGTCAGGGCAGGAACAGGCAGCTTCAAGCGCGTATGATCGTTTTCTTCAGACCCTAAGACGCTGGTGGGGATGGGGGGGGGGGGGGTTTGAAGACAAAATTTACTCTAGCGGGATTTTAACTCAGATATTAGAGAACAAGGACGAAGGGCACTGCCGACTCGCTGCTTATATACTAACAATGAAGTGGTTGTCATTTTGTATAAAACTCAGAACAAACACCTAATGAAAACAAATTTATACACAATGCAAGGCGGTAAGCTGGCAGAAACGTTAGCATGCCGGGCGAAATGCTTAGCAGTATTTCGTCTGCCGCTACGTTCTGAGTTCAAATTCCACCGAGGTCGACTTTGCCTTTCATCCTTTCGGGGTCGATTAAATAAGTACCAGTTACTCACTGGGGTCGATATAATCGACTTAATCCATTTGTCTGTCTTTGTTTGTCCCCTGTGTGTAGCCCCTTGTGGACAATAAAGAAATAAGAAACGTTAGCACGCCGGGCGAAATGCCTAGCTGTATTTCGTCTGTCTTTACGTTCTGAGTTCAAATTCTGCTGAGATCGACTTTGCCTTTCATCCTTTCGAGGTTGGATAAATTATGTACCAGTTACGTACTGGGGTCAATTTAATCGACAGCCCCCCCCCTCTCTAAAAATTTCGGGCCTTGTGGTTAGGGTAGAAAAGAAATTTATACACAATGCTTGTAATAAATAAACTAAACGAAAATATTTCATCCATTTTGCCCAATAATCTGTGTGATTGCAAGCGTGTTTTAAGAATCTAATAAACAATTCACGTACTCTCATGTTCAAATTCACTCCCAACTCGAAGCCTACGAACTGTTTATAATTACTACATCAGGAATGTATCCCTCTGCGTTTGTGCATCGGAATTGGTTGAGCTAGTAGCTATTTCTCCTCGCATCGGGTGCAGTTTCATTTACTTCATATTTCTTTTTTCATTACATTATATTGGCACTCACCTTACCAGCTAGTTTTCATTTAGGGCGTTTTCCTACAGTTTTAATGTACTCTAGAGCTGAATAGTGTTTTGTGAGTGATAGCCGGAAGCTGTGTATGTATTTGTAAGTGTATAAGTGTGAAGAGAAAACTCAACGTTATAGAAGGCGATTAGCAAACTTGAAATGCTAAAAAAAAAAAAGAAGAAAAAGGAAACAAAGATGTTGAAATGCTACATCAAAAATATTTAATTGGTCTCCTATTTGTGTGTGTGAGAGCTATCTGCATTTCGACTAGGGTCGATATACTCGGATAAAACAGTTTATGACGACGCACTGGAATGGTTGCAGTCCAAAGAGAGAAATCAGTGAAGGAATAAATAAATTAACGTGTATACCATGTTACACTCAGTTCCCAATGGTTCCGGCTCCAATAAGTATAAATCACCAGAACTAGCAATAAAAAATAATGCTTCTCTGGCTTCTATTTTACAAATGTTTTGTTTTTTCCGTGTGGTATTCCAATTTCAGTAGAAATAAATGTTATCACTTAGCACGCTAACATGAATGATTGCTAACATATTCCAGTAAACACATGATAAATCAATGACTAATATATGTCAACCTGAATTCACTTTAAGATATTTGGTGGATGAATGATCATGATAAAGATGATTTATACTTTATATTCCTTATATTTATATGTAATTATGTGTGTATGTGCGTATGTTTCCCAAAATGTATATCAGCTTATTCTATATAACATTGTAAAAATGTTTTTCTAGTTTCTATTGTTATTACTCTCATGACAAATAAGGAAAAAAATTATATTTCTTCTATTCTGCTACTGATTTCAACCATGCTTGGGCTTGTTTATATCGACCCGCGTACGTATATTTATTCGGGCTGCGGATGGGCGTATTATATCGTCTAAAATCAGTTAACTCATTTATAAATTTTTTCGTTAAAGGAGAGAAGCCAATGAAAAATGTTTTTCTTCTTTAATATAAATGTAAGTAACTCATTATGCTATGTATACGCGTATATATGTGTGCCGTTTCTCTACTACTCAACAAACTGCTGTCATGAGAAATAATCCTGCCAACCGCAGAATGAAAGATTTTCAAATGTTGGTTAAGATGTAAGGGACGCAGTAGCGATTCATCCTGAAACATACAGCCATTTAAAGAAGGCGGACAGCAAGGATAAAGGTAAAAAAAGAAAATGTATATAACCGAATTAAAACTTGTTAGATCAATCTCTATCGAATTGCAAAGTTTTGATGCTCACATTTGCACCGCAAAACTGAAGATACTAACTTCCCATGCATGCAAGTCTCAACGCCATCGTTGTTGTGCAAGGGAAAGACCGGTATAATTTAACAGTGTCGTCGGTGGCATTGCTAAGAGAACAGAGCTGCTGGAATAGATACAGATACCGCAAGGCTCTACGAGTTCCGTTTATCCACCGTTCAGGAGTTGCACTAATTTTATCCATCTTCAAAAAATGAAAAGCAAAGGCTGATAAAAGTGGTATTTGAATTTGGGGTACAGAGTCTTGAAACAAATATTGCGTGGTCTTCTGCTCAACATTCTTACGAAAGCTCACTCGGGATCAAGGATGTTACTTCGTCGCAGGTGTTCTGCCTTCGTTAGTTTTAGATGTCGAACTGACGTAAATATCCTTCCAGCTCTGCTGCCCTTGATGCAGCAGGACATCCAAGCTGTGACAACTGGGGGAGAAGGGGCAGCACCAGCCCTCGGCTGGCTCTCATTTTAACTAAGTAGACTCGAACAACATGGCAAGGAGAAATGAAGTGTGACTCAAGGACACTAGGCCTTAAATCTACATGCAGAGGACACTTTCCAAGGTTGTCAAAGGGTGGGACTGGATCCCCAGAGCTACGTGGTTGGCGAGCAATCTTCTTAACCAACTGACTATGATATCAGAAGTAGAAATGAACCTTACTTTTGAATGTTGTGAAGAACATTGAAGACATTTCAATGAAAATTAATATTAAGGCAGTTTGCTAATGGAGAATAACTAGCGATGCTTTTCAGTAAACACCCGATTAAGCATTGGACGAGGCAGACACAAAAGAGGATAATAGCAGGAAAGAAATTCAGAGTATATGTTTTCCCTCTATCCTCCCAATTTGATCTGATGAAGAGTCGTTAACATTTGGTAAATGAAATCTGCAACTAAAGTTTTGAATTATGGACGGTATAATTTTCTTTTTACTGCAGGTAACGTATGAACCTCATCGTCATATCGTTTCTCGTTTTTTATAAATTGATACTCCAGACCCATGTAAAGCATTATCAGTGTTGTTTTTGTCTATATTCTTGTTCTTCTCGGAGTTAAAAGCGAATCATCACCTTGGGCATAATTTCCTTTACGCAGAAATTATGGAGATAAGGAAGATTTCTGTGAATAAAAAGACATGGTGACTACAGCAACTGCTGATGTAACACTGAAGGTATGGAAAATTCACGAATATCAAAAGTTAGTCCTTACATAAAATCCATAGTTTCAGGGATAAACCTAAATTATACATTGTACAATATAAATTTGAAATTAGTTTATAATGCAGTTACTTTCTTACAGGCGTTAGATTGTCGCACTTATAATCGCCAGATCGTGGTTTCAATTCCCAGACCGGGCGGTGCTTTGTGTTGAGCAAAAGACTTCTTTTCACGTTGCTATTCGATCTCTCACTCGCGGCATTCTTTGCAATTGTAGAAGCAATGTCGATGCGATTGTGGTAAGTGAGCTAATGCGGAGTACAAACATTTGAATACTATACGCAAATCATCTGTGCAGGTCGTTTAGCAAGAAGCTACGGAACCCTCATCAGTCGTATACGACAGAAGAGTTCACCATATCAACCTTCTTTCCGGCTGTTTATTGCTCATTTTGAATTTTAAAAAAATAAAAAGACATAATTCCTTGTTTCTAATTCTAAGATCTTCCAGTGAGATAAACAAACGTAATTTTTTCCCTTGATCCCAGGAGGAGACCCCCTTCGGTCATGAATGACCATGGGATTGCACCTAGAAAGTTACCCTCCGAGGCACAAGTCCGGGCAAGGTTGTTTGTGGAAGGCCAGCAGTCGCCCATGCATACCAGCCTCCCCTCTCCACACCACTGATGTTATCCAAGGGAAGGGCAAAGGAGCCGATACAGTTTGGCACCAGTGATGTCGCAACTCATTTCTACAGCTGAGTTAACTGGAACAACGTGAAATAAAGTGTCTTGCTCAAGAACACAACACGCAGCCCGGTCCGGGAATCGAACTCACAATCTCACGATCGTAAGCTCGACGCTCTAACCACTGAGCCATGCGCATTCATCTCAAAAGGAAGCTTTTTTTTTAATTTCAAAACAACTAAAAACAAAAAGAGCACTGTCGGTTACAACGACTAGGGTCCCAGTAGATTCGATCAATGAAACAACCTGCTCATGAAATTAACGCGCAAGTAGCTGAGCACGCCACGGAGACACGTACCCTTAACGTAGTTCTCAAGGAAATTCAGCATGACACAGTATGTGGCAAGGCCGGTTCCTTTGAATTACAGGTACAACTCAATTGTGCCCGCTGAGTGAACTGGAACAACGAGAAATAAAGTGTCTTATTCAAGGATACAATGCACCACTGAGAATCGATCTTACGACCTTACGATTGTGACCCTAACTACTAAACCACACGCCTTCATTAAAATAACTGCAAGTTAACAGAATACTTGTTAGCCCATGAGGCGCGACGGGTCACGATTGTGGTCGTCAGGTACAGATCGACAGGTTACAATCGTGGCTCAGATAGATTTTTGTTTATGTGAGCATGTTAGTCTCTATGCTCAGCAGTCCGTGCTATTTAAGTGTCACTCTCAGTGCTTTATGGGTTAATTATAAAAAGTTTCCACAGCAAAATTCTTTATGACAAGCGAGCCTTTGCCTTTGACAGCATAACTTGTATTGAACGACAAATACAACTGCAACAGAAATGACGAATAAATATAATAAACGATAGCTAGATCATAAAAACCTATAATTTAGATGGCTGCGGAGTCAAATGCAAGGATAATACAAATATATTCAAAATAGGGCAACAGAACGAAGTCCTAGAAAAAGAAATGATAATGACCCCTTGAGATTTAGCTGTTGAATTTTTTTTCATAAAAAACTATTAAATTATCCATTCATATTTTAGGCTTCGTTTTATTTCCCTTTTAACTAAACCTATTACAAAGATTATTAGTAAGTAATATAGTGTTGCGCAAATATAACAATATCGTTTCTCTGCGTTTTAAGTGACGAGAGAAAGTTTAGATAAAGTGCTATGTCTGTGTGTGAAAATAGTAAGGAATGACAGAGGGAATAAGTATGAATGGGAAAGAAGAAACAAACTGCAAACGCACGGGAAGGGAAAGAAAGAAGTAAAGAGAACGGGAGAGAGAGAGATAGTGAGAGGAGACGATGCAAGAAATGTGTAACAGTAGCTCAGCTTTTCTTTCTGTTGCAACAACCATGACACAACAAATCAGAGACAAGGTGTTGTATTTTATAACATTAGTGCGGAAGTGAGGCGGGGAGGCACGCATTCACACCTTTTACCGTCTCTCTCTCTCTCTCTCTCACACACACACACACACACACACACACACACGAACATGCGTGTGCGAGAGTGGCGCATAGAATAATAATCGTTCCAAAACATAGGCACAAAACCACACATTTTAGAAGAATGGGTGATTTTTCCGTCAGATTGAATTCAGTATTTGAATGGTATGTATTTTATCGGCCCCCAGATACACGAAAGCAACAGTCAGGTGAGGCTGGATCTGAACTCGGAACTTAAAGGGCCGTGATTAAGCACTACAAGGCATTTACACCCTTCCCTATTTTTTTTCCATCCATCACGTAGATTTAAATGAATCGATCGAATATAACGGTACCCAGAGGAGATAAAACAAAGTCAGCTTTGGCAATATTTGAACTCTCACCGTACGGCGATGGAAGTGAATTGTGCAACGCCTTCGATCGACCACAGCTGTTTCTCAAACGCACGACAATTTATTGATGTTCGTTCGCTGACCCACGACACACTTGATACAACGTGGTAATATCGTCAATGTCTTACACACACACACTCACATTATATATGTGTGTGTGTGTGTGTGTGTGTACACATCAATTCAAGCAAAGATCCATCAGTAGCTAGGCAACAGACAATAATAACGAGGGAGGAGGAGGAGAAGACAGAATATAAACGTAAAAAAGATTTTTCGGTCAAAACATATCGTTTTGAATTAGTAAAATGTAGTTACTACTACAACTGGCACGTTTAATTACCCAGAAACATGGATATCGTAGTATTTATTCACACTAATTAGAAGAAGAAAAAAATTACAATGAATGTGTTTGAAATTCATGCTGACAACAGTAAAGTGTACGGAGCTGAATTTATTTTCCTAGCTCTGCTCAAGTTGGCACGTTAATTCCTAGTGTAATGTCATAATGTCGAATCGTATGTATAAAAATGTGAAAGAAGAAATACTTATTGAAAAATGTATGAGAGTTTCTATTTGAAAATTTCAAGGTGTTGAACAAGTAGCTGATTTCTGAAAGAGATTTTTGTTAGAAAAATAATTAACGGAGAGTGTTTAAATCAAAAGGAAAACTAATTACTTACCAAACCAAAATGAACTCTTTTCATTGATATTAAAATATTCTTACCTGTGGAAAAAAAAAAAAAAAAAAAATTCAGCATTTGCAATAAATTTTATGATAAAAACAAAAGAATTTTTTTTTTATTATAGGTGCAGGAGTGGCTGTGTGGTATTTAGCTTGCTTACCAACCACATGATCCTGGGTTCAGTCCCACTGCGTGGCACCTTGAGCAAGTGTCTTCTACTGTAGCCTCGGGTCGACCAAAGCCTTGTGAGTGGATTTTGTAGAGGGGAAAACAGGAAGAACCCCGTCGTATATATATATGTGTGTGTGTGTGTGTGTGTGTGTGTGTGTGTGTGTGTATATATATATATATATATATATACGTATGTGTGTGTGTGTATGTGTTTGCCCCCCCCCCCACATCACTTGATAACCAATGCTGATGCGTTTACACCCCCGTAACTTAGCGATTCGGTAAAAGACACCGATACGATAAGTACTAGGCTTACAAAGAATAAGCTCTGGGGTCGATTTGTTCGACTAAAACTGGTACTCCAACATGGCCGCAGTCAAATGACAAACAAGTAAAAGAATATTTCTTTAGTAAGTACTTCACGTATTGGATTTGCGTCCCTTTAGGCTTCGAGTTCAAATATCGCCGACCTCAACTCAGCCTTTTATTTTCGCGGGTTCGATGAAACAAATATCAATCCAGTAGTAAAGTCGATTTAATCGAGTTTTAACCCCCACCCCCACCGCATTTGAAGCTTTGTGCCTATACAAGAAATCAATATTACATGCTAGTTACTTATTTCATCAACCGTGGAATAATGAAAAGCAAATCCAGTTCGGGTCAATATATAAATATTGTACATCATTATTCGTATCACTAGGCAGAAGAACTAAAGTTAGCAGTAAATATTAAATGGTAGAAACCAGAAGACCTTTGGGTACAAACTGGTGAGAAAACCAAACTTGCTCAGTCATGTAGCAAAGGCAATGTTCATTATTGACACAACGCGTCGGCTGACATACTCTCCAGCCTTCAACAGATGTCCTGGGGAAATTTTGAACCTGGGTTCTCATTCTAAAAGTATTTTTCTGATGTTGTTATTATTATTATTATTCAGGTCACTGCCTGGAATCGAACTCGGAATATGCCCACGGGCATATGGCATAGTGGTTAAGAGCGCGTGTTACTAACCCCAAGATTCCGAGTTCGTTTCCAAGCAGTGACCTGAATAATAATAATAATAATAATAATAATTATAATAATAATAACATTGGAAAATACCTTAGGAATGAGAATCCAGGTTCAAAAATTCCCCCAGGACACATGAAGAAGGCTGGAGAATACATCAGCCGAAAGTTTGTGTTAACAACAAACAAGACGGGGACAAATATCCGTCAAATGCAAATAATGTACATAATTCCTTATCGCTCAAATATAGAACAGTATAGACCAATGTGTTTCACAAAAAGTGAAAGTCGAAACTTCGCTGTTTCTCATTTCCAAATCTAAAGCCGCGAAGAAAAGGCAAATTGTCGAATTAAATGTCTTTCTATGTTAAGTTACTTGTTTTTATATTCTGAGTTGAAAGCCAGATTGAACTTTACCTACTATCGCTTTCGAGAATGATAATTTAAAGACCAGGTATATAAAGCAGATGTTAATCAATTTGTCAGTCAACCTTCGAATAAATTTCTGTTCTTATTCTAATACAACATGCAAATGCTTTCTTTAAGAACAAGTGAACCTCTACGCGGTCCATCGAGTTACTAGAAATAGCAGCCAAGGCTCACTCTAACCTCGTTCAAAAAGAAAACATTTGATAAACTCTTAGATTATTACTGGGTGGGAAGACGTTTGGATAAACGCCTTTAATTATAGATTTGTTCAGTCTGAAGATAAGGAACAACGAAAGCAAAAATTAGCTTCTGGGCTGTTTATCACAAATATCATTAAAAGCAATAATGGAAACCATGAGTTATGAAGACTTCTTAATATTATTTACTAGAGGAAAAATAAAAAATGAAAACGATACACGAATAGCAGTAGAACAGTGAATAAAATACCTTGCTGTATATTTAGTTGCGTTGTGAGTTTGAATTCCACTGAGGTCAAATTTGTTTTTCCACTTGCCCGGGTCGATTAAATGAAATACCACTTAAGGACTGGGGTTAATTTAATCGACTCTACGAGTTGTTGTTGCGTCGCCATGATAGAATTCAATAACTATGTGGATAAAGGAAGCCAGCAACGTGGCAAAATCATTGACACACCGGAGAAAATGCTGTGGCATTTCGTCTTTTCTTACGTTTAAGGTGGCGAGCTGAAGGTATTTCGTCCGGCTTTACGTTCTGAGTTCGAATTCTACCGAGGTCGACTTTGCTTTTCATCTTTTCGGGAGTCGATAAATAAAAAAAATACCAGTCGTGTACAGGGGTCGTTGTAATCGATTTACCTCCTCCCCCGAATTAACTGGCTTCGGACCGAAGTTTGAAGCCAATAATTATGTACATAAAAAAACAACAACATTTAAATGAGAAAAACAAAAACGACAAAACTCCTCCGTATATCGACGAATAAAATGTTTTCTGATATTGAGTTTCGTTCATTTTCGTAATGAGTTGAAATCCTACAGAAAACAACTTGGCTTTTTCTTCTACGGGATTCCAAAACATACCTGTCAAGACTGGGTTAATTTCATCGATTGCATCCAACCTCAAAAAATATGTGGCATTGTGCTTTTGTCAGAAATTAATACTGTTAAGCCCAGAAAGAACACACAAGTGTCAGAACCGGTAGATTGGCTCGATATCATATGACCGGGAAGATTTTACTCCTTCACCTCGCACAGGTTAGCTACTGCGTGCGAGACACTGGAGAGATTGCAACACAGAATAAGTACCACCAGTTATTTGTTTTTGGTTCATTATTTTAACGTTTTCCTCTTTGTGCGTATTCGGTGATTCCCCTCATCACACACATGCATATGTGTGTGTGTGAATATATGTATGTGTATGTATGAATGTATACTCTTCTAGTTTTATTTAAATTCTTCTTCTTAGGAAGGAGCTGGTTTCTTACAAAGATGGAAAAGTAAATCGTTGCATTGTAGATAACAGAAGCAATGACACATTTTAAACTTTAGAAAAGTCTCGTATATTTTGTGCTGTTGCATTTACAGATTATATTTATGTATGAGTTAGTTGGTTGATTTCATTTACAGAAACCCCTAGCTTATCTAGATTGTCGCTTAGGCATTTGCTTACAAAAGCCAAGCGCGCCAGATATTATTGTAATAAATGTAAATTTGTAACCCGGATAAAGAAACTGGAGGTTTCGAAGCAGTTGTCCCCGGTTATCTTACTCTTTGATTCTCAAAGAAATATTCACATCAGCAGGGCAGCTGATCTCTATGAATGTACGTTTTCTTGTCTGTCTCACACAACGATATCCAACCTATTATGTTTACATTTGACAGATGTTTTCATAATATTGTTCCACCTATATTCCTTGTTTTGATGTTTGTGTATGCATTCAATAACAGGGGGACTCTATATACATTCCCAAACAGTTTTATTTTTCCGAACGACTTTGTATATTGCTTTTTGCGGCAACATCGCGTTATGTGGGGGTGATAATATTTTGGGGCAGCAGCTGATCACAGGTGTAATATTTTCTACAGACATATGATATAATCTACATTTACGGTCGCATCTTGGAACTCCAAGGGCTTGGACATCTGCATAGTTTCTACCGAACCAATTTCTCTAGCGTATGGTAGAAAACACTTGCTTAAGATACAGCATGGTAAAACACTGCATGGTGAAACACTGCGTATGGTAGAAAACAATTGCTTAAGATACTGCATAGAAACCAGATCTACGTGATTATTTAAGGAACGTCTTAACGACACAAATCGTAGCAAATCATTATCCTTTTCATGCAATATTCTAGCCTTTCCTCAGTAAGAAATGCGTATTTTTCTTAAGTTAGGTAACAAAAAGGAAACGCTTATAATAATTAACCTAAACTTTTCTTCAAATACTCAACACAATTTAATAGTTTCATTGCTTTGTAACAGCGTCCTCTATCAGCAGATATATTGCATATAAAAAAAAAAGTGAGCAGCTTTTATCAAATCTAATATGAAGAAATAAATAATTCAGTAGAATGTAAGGGACTTTAAAAATTTCAAATTTTAATCTAGGAAGTAAAACATTCAGTTAGGTTCCAGTAAACAGGACCAGCCTCATTCAGTTGTTACTATTGTCTTGAAATATGGAAGGAGACTTCTACCTCAGTGGAATTGATCTCAGAAATGAGTGGAAACAAAATAGATATTGGTTTCCTCAACAAGCAATTGCAATCAGGAAAAATCGATTATATTCATCCCAATAATTGAGTGTTCATTCATTTTATCGCCCTTTGTTGGACGAAACACAAATTTGTCAGAGGCAGGATTTGAAATCAGAACGCAAAGAACCGGTGCAATTTTATCCGACGTCCTGACTGTTCTGCCAGTCTAGCTGAGTAAATATAAATTTGGTCAATTCCAATGCATTTCAACATTATAAATTAAAATATGTTTGAAGACGTAAACCATTCTGTATTCAATAAATCAAATGTCTTCTTGTCATTGTTTTATTCTCAATATTTTCCCAGACAAACAAGATGAATGATGTTAAATATTTAAGAAACATGATGGGGATTATCGAGTAATGTGTTTTCGGATTGAAGCTTATTAGAAATATCATATTGCTTTAAATTAATTGTAATGTCATTCAATGTTTATTCTGAGTAGCTATTATTTTCAGTCCACTTTAATTTTTAGCCGCCAGAGGTCGATAAAATAAGTGCAGTACTGATCGATAAAATAGCACTCAGATCGATATAATTGATTATACCCTTAAAGATGGTGCTGCAGAATAACAAGAGTGAAATGGCAGAAACAAATGAAAGGAAAGAAATGGAAAAAGCAAAAAAAAAGCAATTATATTAAATAATTGTTGAATAATTTGTGAAGAGACACGCAATTGTTAACGATTAATTAAATCTGGTTCTCAAACAGTTTCGAACATGTAATTTTCCTTTGCTAATATCAACTGATTTTACGGATATGATATGAACAGCTTCCATTTACGAAATTGGCTGCTTGATCACTCGAAGTATTCACATGTCTGAAACTCCGAGTAACAATGGTGAGAATACCAGCTGTTAGCTTATAGATATAAAATTCTGTACAATATTTCCAGTGGCCTTTTCTCTCCTCTTATAAATATAACGTATGCATGTGTGAGTAAGGCGATATATTGGTCGATGCGTTGGAGTATCGGTTATAATACCTGGCGCTAATCATTTTGGCTCTCTGTTCCCCGAGTCCAAATGTCAACGAGATCAACTTTCACCCTTTATGTTCGATAAATAAATACTAGATACGTAATGGGGTAAAACTTTTCCTTTTTAACTGTCTGTTTGTCTCTCTCTGGAAGGAAGGAAGGAAGGAAGGAATGAGCTGTGTTCAACCAGGAGCGGAATAGACTCCACTAGGTCTAAAAATGTCAAAGACGGCGTCTTCACAACTCCCAGACAAGGCACACACACACACACACACACACACACACACACACACACACACACACACACACACACACCTATATCTACATCTCTCTCTCTCTCTCTCATATATATATATATATATATATATATATATATATATATATATCTCAGTACACCATGAGTACTAATAATTTCAGTTTATCCAAATACCTTTAGATAGCAAATACAGCAACAGTATGTATTTGTATAAAACCTCATGTACATGTGCAATGATTACATGTTCTCTTGCTCTATAAGTATACTTCGATATATTGTCCTTTAATGTTTTCATAATACAGATGTTATTGATTGAAACTGCGTGCGTGAACATACTTCACTCTGAATATAAGTATAGCAGTTAATAATTATGTCATCAAACTGAACAAAATAGATTTCGCTTCATAGCACGAATAAACATTGAATGTTGTTATTAAATTTAAACTTTCTTGCAAGTCCTGATTTTTGTTGTTGTAATATAGAGTACATCCCTGAACACATCAATCTACATAACTTTTATTTCCTAAGCTCCTTTGACACAGTCATGGAAATGTAGGTTAAGAATTTCACTTTTCAAATGAATTTTATTTTAACTGTAGGTCATCTAAAGCTTTCTGGGCACAATTTGTGAAATAGAAACTGTGTAGAATCCCTGCTTTAGAATCACTGCTTCTTCTTGAGTGCCTTCCGTTAGTTTATTCTGCCGAAAATATTGAACCGAAACAATATATGATCAAGCCAACAAGATAGCTTCTGCTCTTTCACATAAAATGCTAGAAATAGTAGTCAAATCTCCTTTAATCCGCATACTATAATTTGTATACTTTAAAACGAAATGATACGGACAGATACTATAGTCAGAGATATAGTAAGAAATGTGGAATATTCATTCATGATCTGCTTGATCGGAGACGACCTGGGGCTATCGATAACTCTATCCATAACGAAATCATTGATATTGCAACGTAGTAATCACGTTATACATACATACATACATACATACATACATATATGATCTCCACTCCTTAAACAAAGAAGAAACAAATCTCATACTCTTCTCATTATACCAAAATATTTAGAGTCGCAGAAGAACAAATTGGCATAGCAGATCATTTTCGCCAGCAAAGTACATTTTCACAGAGACTGAGAAACAGGTAAAAGCTAGTATTGAAATTCTTATATTGAAATAAACACCCGTTATAAAATCTTTTTGGGGATGCAAACGAAATATGAGTAATTGTATTAGTAAATACTTCAGTATTTTCACCAAGGTGTTAGATCTATCCATCGAAATAACCAAGGTATGTCGGCAATTATAGGGTATTTGTATCTGATTATGATTCAAATCCTTTTGTATACAAACCAAATCTCATTTATTTTCCTTATTAATGTTCAGTGAAAAGGGAAACGTGGACAGTGGCAACAGAAAGATTAAAGTAAACTATACAAGCGTATCTTTAACATTTATTCTGCATTCACTAATATGTTCCAAACGTAACCACATTAGATTTTCTATGATTTACTTGGCACTGTAAACTAAAAGAGTTCCCGTTTGCCCCCGACGGGAACTGTATAATGATTTTGTTATCGCTCATATTCTCACACAAGATAAAAAGGTAATTGTTTATAATCTTAAACATCCAAACTAACGCTTTTGTAATGTAAAATTAAAAGAGTGACACAGTCAAAGGAACACGCTGATACATTCGTAAAGAATGATATAGCACCTGATTACAAAATATATTTAACGCTACAGTTTATGAAATTAACTTAACGTTGTTTGTGTCGGTTTAAGATAAACGACATCTGCGCTTTAATTAGCACATCTAACCTAACTTGGATGTGTTGTTTATAATGTTCCGAAAAATCATTTCGCGTAGACAGCAAACGCTAAAAAAGCATCGAAATTCTAATACCGGTTGACGAAATGTTATCAGTACACCGGCGGATGGCACTAGTGAATCATGTGATTTCATCGTATTGCGGATTGTTAGTGGCAGCTAGTCAAGCTGAATGTCAGACGGAAAATCAATCAACCCGATATAGAATAATACTAGTCAAATTACCAGTGCTGTCACGACAAGCTGGCGGGTTGTGCTTTTGTAGCGAATATGAAGTAGCACACCCAACCTAACATTGATGTTTGTAAAGGTTCCGAAAAATCATTTGCACGAGAAAAAGAATCCTAAATTTTAATATACATGAAATCTGTAGAACACGTGGCATGACTCGAAATCTGGTTTCATAAACTTAAAGGAAAGTATTCATCTAGAGAATAGTGCAATAGTGTTTGTCAGTCAAAATTTCATGATCAAGAGCACGCATTAATAGGCCTCCAACGCAATTGGGATAGAGCAGGGAACCTTAATGTCAGGACTTGGTTGAGTGTCGATGGAAAAGAGTAAAATAGCTCCACAAAGCCAACTCCGCAGAAATGGAATTTAACCATCTTCGTCGAATTTCGACTTGGCTTTCACAGAGGACGCAATTGAAGTCATGTACTATTTTCTTCGTACATTGTTGACTAATATGGACCATATCTCGAACCCTTTTACAAGATTTTCACCCGAAGCAGTGGTAACCGATCAAATATAACTCACACGATTGATAATTCCTTAATTCCTAATTTAACATTAATTGCTTAAATAACACACAGACAAGAATTAAAGTGCCGATAATAAACATTGATTAACGTTATACTTGCTCTTTTATATTGGTTTAAATGTTTGGTAAAAGGCCAGCATTTTCTTGGAAGTGGGTAAGTCGATTACATCAACCCCAGTACTCAACTGGTACTTATTTTATCGACCTCGAAAGAACGAAAGGCAAAGTCGACCCGGGCAGCATTTGAACTCAGAACGTAAATTCGGAAGAAATGCGGCTAAGCATTTTGTTCAACGCGGCAGCAACTCCGCCTGTTCGCCACCTTATTTTCTCTTATATTAAATGTTTAAACGCGCGACGACAAAGCCAAATGTATTTTTATAAATTTCTATTTTCTAAATTTGTACCTGACCGGGAATGAAAGATCAATAATATATACATGAATCACTTTCGCAACTTTCATAAGACAAAACTTAATTACGAATTTTCCAATAATTCTTTAAAATATTAATATCAGCGCTGTTCAAAGAGGCAAGCCAGCAGAATCATTAGTACGCCGGTCAAAATGCTCAGCGGCATTTCGTCCGTCTTTACGTTCTAAGTTCAAAAGCCGCCGAGGTCAGGCTCGGTAAAATAAGTACCAGCTGAACGCTGGAGTCGATGTAATCGACTCAGCCCCTTCCTCAAAATTGCTGGCCTTGTGAAAAGATTTGAAACCAATATTATCACTGTTGTAAAAGGAACATGTAAAAAGAAGGAACCTTATATTTAAGGATGGAACTTCATAGATAAATATATAGGTGCATTTATTAATATATAAATATATATATATATATATATATATATATATATATATATATATTGAGAGAGAGAGAGGGAGGGAGAGAGGGAGGGAGAGAGAGATAGAGATTGTGCATACGTGCTACTAAATACCATAAACCCAGGGTAGATATATATTTAAAATAGCTGGATTGATTTAAGATAAAAATAATACCGAGTATTTCATAGAAATTTAAATTTAGTTTCCCGTTTAATTAATTTTCGATTTTATGAATGAATTCCAATGATCTGAATCGTTTATGTATATATTTGAATTGTACCTGAAACAACCTTAGGAAAAATATCGATTATGCAGCATAAATTTTAGCTTTAATATTCAGGCTGTGTATTTGTCGTATTTGCAGTTATTATTATTTCGCGCTACGATAAATTACAAAAGTAAACCATGATGCAATATAAAGAACACAATTATTTGATTATACATGTTAGCATTAAACTCAGAAATGTTACACTTTCCCATTTCTGAAACATTCTATTAAAAACTAAAATAACACTAAGTTCGCCAATTTAATGTAGACATAAAGAAATTTCTATATATTTTAAATATATATAATTATAAATTGATTATTGGAGCCAGAAGCAATATTCATACCAAAAGGAAATCTTTATATCCAACTTAACATGGACGTTTTGTTACAACATTGAATAGTGCACAATTGACCTTAAGAGATCTTTATAAATTGGCACAGATCACGGCAAACAAAAATCGTCCGTCATGGGCGCCGGGATACCCACTGGCGATTTCTAGTAGAATGAAAACACGTGATATATAAGTTACAGAACCTATGACAGGCAATTCTCCTCTACTACGATCTGTGTGTCTTTATGCACAAAGTTCCTGTTTGAGAGGATCTCTCAAGGCTAAAAATGTAGTATTCGGTATCCTAACAAGGCATTTATATATATATATATATATATATATATATATATATATAACAAAGTAAAAATGGAAGGTACCGCACGAGTGAAAATATATAGGGAAGAGGATTTGGAAATGCAGAGGTCTTTTAAAGATGTTTACTGACTTGGCCGGTTTCACTTTTGTTGAAATAGATTTTCAAAAGTAAAGTGTAAGGCTTTGTGTAGTATTTGTGGTGTTAAAATTAGTTAACAAAGATATATTTAAAAATACAGTGATAAAGTCTTTGACAATGATAAGAAAATGTTAGGAAATAAAATCTTTGACAATGATAAGAAAATGTTAAGAGAGGCTTTGCGTTTAAACAGTTTACATAAAAGTGTTCAAAACAGGCAGTAAAATAAGTTCATAACTATTTATAAGTTCATCAGAAATGATAATTGTTTCTAAGCATATTTTGTTGTTGACACTCCGTCGCTTACGACGTCGAGGGCTCCAGTTGATCCGATCAACGGAACAGCCTGCTCGTGAAATTAACGTGAAAGTGGCTGAGCTCTCCACAGACACGCGTACCCTTAACGTAGTTCTCGGGGATATTCAGCGTGACACAGTGTGACAAGGCTGACCATTTGAATTACAGGCACAACAGAAACAGTGAGAGAAAGTTGTGGTGAAAGAGTACAGCAGGGTTCACCACCATCCCCTGCCGGAGCCTCGTGGAGCTTTAGGTGTTTTCGCTCAATAAACACTCACAACACCCGGTCTGGGAATCGAAACCGCGATCCTATGACCGCGAGTCCGCTACCCTAACCACTGGGCCATTGCGCCTCCACTTCTAAGCATATATATATATATATATATATATATATATATATATATATATATATATATATATATATATATATATATATATATATATATATATATATATATATATATATATATATATATATATATATATATATATATATATATATATATATATATATATATATATATATATATATATATATATATATATATATATATATATATATATATATATATATATATATATATATATATATATATATATATATATATATATATATATATATATATATATATATATATATATATATATATATATATATATATATATATATATATATATATATATATATATATATATATATATATATATATATATATATATATATATATATATATATATATATATATATATATATATATATATATATATATATATATATATATATATATATATATATATATATATATATATATATATATATATATATATATATATATATATATATATATATATATATATATATATATATATATATATATATATATATATATATATATATATATATATATATATATATATATATATATATATATATATATATATATATATATATATATATATATATATATATATATATATATATATATATATATATATATATATATATATATATATATATATATATATATATATATATATATATATATATATATATATATATATATATATATATATATATATATATATATATATATATATATATATATATATATATATATATATATATATATATATATATATATAT